>NC_071114.1:2032500-2067500 GCF_024256425.1 Clarias gariepinus
AACGAGTACACACAGACCATCGTAAGTGATCACACACACACACACACACACACACACAACTATACCACAAACATACTATATTTCGTGGTGCTTCATATCGTCCTCTTTAAAATTATTGGCACCCTTGGTGAAAGTCAGCAGACACTTTAATGCACAACAACTTTAACTTCTCACTAAAACACTGGGAAAATGTTCAAAGTGTAAATTCCAAAATTAATGACACCCTACGGAACATTTCAAACAAATGCATTGATGACCAAAAGTATGTGCACCTATGACCATCACACCCATATGTGCTTGGTTAACATCACACTCCACATACTTTATCCTCCCTCTGGTGTTAAGACAACGTCGACTCTTCAGTGAAGGCACTACACTAGATGTTTGAGGGTTCTACAGGAACATTACTGAGCTCAGGTGCTGGTGTCAAGATCCAGTTTCAGTCCAGCACGAAGCTGATGGTTCAGTGTGGTTGAGTTCAGTCAGGGCTCTGTGAAGGACACTCGAGTTCTTTCACTCCAACCCTGACAAACCCTGGACCTTGCTGTGGTCCTCCTGGAAGATGTTCAAGCCTCTTAGTTCCAGTAACTCTGAACCTGTGGTTCTGCCAGACTCAGCTAGTCACATACCAGCGTTTGGAACATCACTGGGAGCGTGCTGAACAATCTCTCTCACTTTATTATTCTATATTTCAACATAAGATTCCAAACAGACACACAGCTCCGTGAGGACAGAAATGTCCATTTACCTGTAATGACCAGGTGTTTCCTTTACCACACATCACACACTGAATGAAATGCCAGCGATATATCACCTTGAATGCCATAAAACAACAGGAAGGGTGTTAAGAGAAAGCTCTGTGATATAGGAGAAACCCAGGTGAACGTACCTGTCTCCAGCGGAGCTCGAATCCTCAGCGAACGAGACACAGCGAGACACGTGACCTGTTTATAGAGCTCGCTGTGTCTCCTTCCCTGGGGATTCATGCTCCACTGGAGAGACGTACGTTCACCTGGGTTTCTCAATTATCACAGAGCTTTCTCTTAACACCCTTTCTGTTGTGTTGAAAGTGAAAGAACGCAGCCGATGACGCGGCATTAGCGCCTTAAACAGAGGGGGTGTTTCTGTTATGGATTCAGTCAAACCAGGCTGGTAATGACCGCTGGGAGTAATGGAAAATAATGTGCGTTTCATCAGTAACCAGGTGACCGTGAATCACAGCAATGTACATTCTGTCTCATTGTCTCACTAAGCAGGTGAGGGTTAAGGGCCTCGCTCAGAGACCCAACTGTGGTGGTGCTGGGGTTTGAACGCGGGAACCTTCTGACCTTAAGTAGTCCAACGAGCAACACCTGCTCATGAGAGTATCAGCTTAATGGGGGGTCACTGAGGATCATAGGAGTTGTAGGCCTGCAACTTGGGGAATGTGATGGTCTTTTCACAATTAGAACATAAAGATGCTTTGGCTTAACACATACTTAGAGTGGGAAATGTTTTGTGTTTTATATACAGCTGAAGATGTTTGACTTGAACAACGATGGAAAACTAGGACTATCCGAGATGGCCAGGTGAGAACCTAACGTGTGTGTGTGTGTGTGTGTGTGTGTTTATAAGATGGGTTCGCATGCCACTGGACCAAACACAGCACACTGGACTGGACACTTCCGTAAGACACTGGGGACTTATTTCCCTGCTGGGAGACATGGGGAGAAGCTTTGGCACTGAGTCATTTGCTCATGTTCTGTTTGTCTCCAGGCTGCTTCCAGTACAAGAGAACTTCCTGCTCAAGTTCCAGGTAAACTCATTGTGTTGTAAAAGACTTCAGAAACTTCTTAACTTTAAAGTCTTGAAGACCACACGATGAGGGTGGGAGTGACACCACAAATAGGGTTGTGGATAGGGTACATGTGCGTAATTCTAACAAGGAAAGTCAGACATGAAGGTGTGTGAAGTTCTCATTAGCTAGTTCTTTAGTACTTCATTCGTTTTACTCAACACTAATGTAGATGGAACGCCATCAGAACTAAAACCATCTGGACAAAAAAACCCAAAGTCATCCAGTTCCTCAGTAAAGACAGGGAGTGTGGGTTGGAGGAAACTGTCTTAAACAGGCAATCTGGTGTGACTTTACCGCTCACGTCGTGCTTCCCCGAGTTAGAAACTCCCAAAGCATTAGTGCAGTTCTGTATGAAGGCTTTGGGGAGAGTGGCCCCTGCATCAGAACTTGACCTGAAAAGCTTCTCGCTCTGAACATCTCATGCAGCCTTTCTGCAGTTCAATGAAATATTAAACGTTAGAGGAAAGCGGCGATGCCGTGCGGCTGCTTGCAGAGGAATCTACAGCACTCACGGTAATCGTACCCAGATCAGAACGGGACGCTCTGTAAATCCAGCTGTTCACTCAGATGAAACTGACCTCCTTATGTAACAATCTGTACAGTGAGAAAGTCTTCAGTGACCTCGCAAACGAGCTGCACCTGAGTCTCCTGATGCATTGAGCAGACCTTATTTCTCTCTCTCTCTCACGTGATAACTAATCGTCACACGTCCTTTCTCCTGTCCTAGGGCTTCAGACTGTCCCCTGATGAGTTCGGTGACATCTTTACTTTTTATGACAAGGTGAGAACCCTAACTAACTCTAACACTCTGAGGTTCAGGTCGGTGTATCTTCAGCTAATTATAATGACTGTGTTGTGTAATTTAAATACAATGTTTAGTCTCTGAATCTTTGACTAGACTGTGTGTCTGCGCCTTCGGTGGAATTCCTGCCGGATGGTTGATAAAGGTCTTTATATTTGATTATTTCAGGATGGAAACGGTTATATTGATGAACAGGAGCTGGATGCGCTGCTGAAGGATCTTTACCAAAAGCACAACATGGTACTTACGTTATTACACACAAATATAAAACATCTTAAATCTAGAAATCTAAAATGGTTTGTACAGGGTCGCTCGAGACACAATGACATCACTCGAGAGGCGTGATGAATAAATTGATACAGCTCATTCGTGTGTGTGTGTGTGTGTGTGTGTGTGTGTGTGTGTGTGTGTGTGTGTGTGTGTGAGCAGAAGGCTGACCCAGACACCCTGGCCACTTCAAAGCAGAGCATCATGTCTCTGTCAGACGGAGGGAAGCTGTTCCGTGCTGAACTGGAGATCGTCCTGTGCAAGGATCCCACTGTCTGATCTCTGACCTTTGACGCCGTGGTCCCCTCCTATTTGGTCCATGTGCATGTGCTTGTCTCCTCACTGAACTAATTCAATCATATATATTTATCCTTATGCTGAGCTCTGTGACTGATCACAATTAAAAATATATAAAACAATACACACACACACACACACTTGTTTTAAATTTTTAACACCTTTACAGTCATGCATGTTGCCTCTCCCTCTCCCTCTCCCTCTCTCTCTATTTTAAGAGTTCTGTCTCTCTCCTTCTCTTTTCTGTCTCCACCCAGATGTTACGGTGAGACGGATGCTGTTGACGCTGTCCTGTGTTTAATGAAATAAATATCTGAGTACGAACTCCTCCTCTTCATTTTCACTTAGACTTTATATCTGTCTTTTGTTATTCCTCATGACGTGATGCTCCCGCCACCATGCTCTACCATGAGGAGGACGAGAGACAGTATTAGTTACTTACATTTCTGAAATATTTACTTTGAGACTGTAAAACACTTTAACTTTAAAGCATTTTAAATATTTTTGACTGAATCTGTTCCTTCACCTTTATAAGGGGTTTCATCCTCCTCCAGCCTGTGTCTCTTAGTATTGGTGTTCAAATCAAAACAGGACTCAAAATAGACGTAAAAGTGATTAACATTTAGAGAAGATTTCAAGCACCGTACAGTAAAGTGAATACAGCAACACGCACTAAACATTGTTTTTTATTTGATTTTTGGCACAAGTTTACTGTAAAAGCTCCAGGTTTGGCAACGTGAGAGGACATGTGAAAGAAACAAGCTGCTGGTGTCATTTAAAATACGCGAGTATACAAGAGTACAAGAATAAAACACAAGAGTAAAGTCTCTTTCAAAATGTCCAACACATTATTAAACCCTGGGAGGACGGCGCTGAATCCTCTACCTCATAGAGGGAAATGTGATGGGAAGGACTTCATAACACACACACACACACACACAATGTGATGAGAACCCACAGGATTGGGACTAAACAGCCGTGTGTCCATAATAAAACCACTTGTTATTGAGACTCATCAGAATAAAGTCTTCAGTTTGTTAGGGATCATAAAGACTGGACTTTGGAGTGATGGAGAAAGGTCATGTGACCTGATGAGTCCAGACTGATCCTATTCCAGAGTGATGGGCGTGTCAGGGTGAGAAGGGAAGGACATGAAGCGATGCTCCCATCATGAATAGTGTCCACTGTACAAGCCTCTGGAGACAGTGTTATGATCTGGGGTTGATCAGTTACTCAGGTCTAGACTCAGTAACGTTATGGGGCAATAAAATGAAGTCAGCTGACCACCTGAATGTACTGAACCACCAGGTCATCACATCTATGGAGGGTTTCTTCTTCTTCACTGATGGCTCCATGCGCCATATTCCAGGACTCGGAGTGTGAAAGAGCGACTCTGGACACCACAGAGTGTGTAATCAAAGCTAATGGTACCTAAATTAATTTTAACACTTTTATTATGGTGTGTAATTTGCCAAAATGTCAGCACACACACACAGTCTTCATGTAACTGAACAGTATATATTATCTGTATTATAGTTCGTGCATTTATCGTTATATATAATCAGTGTTGGGGGACGTGTGTTACTTTTTAAAGTAACTAATTACGTTACAAAATTACTGTCAATTAAAAAGTAATCAGTTACATTACAGCGTTACTTTCTGATAAAAGTAACTAGTTCAGTACTTTTCCACTGCAGAAAATGAAAACTCCTGTGTGATTCCTCATGCATGTTGTTTTAGTCACGACCTTTATAATTATTCTACCATCATCACTCAGTGAAGTTCAGCCCATAATCTGTTAACTACTAATACCCCTATCTCACCTACTGATACCCCCGTCTCACCTACCGATACCCCCATCTCACCTACTAATACCCCATCTCACCTACTAATACCTCTATCTCACCTACTAATACCCCATCTCACCTACTAATACCCCTATCTCACCTACTAATACCCCTATCTCACTTACTAATACCCCTATCTCACCTACTGATACCCCCATCTCACCTACTAATACCCCATCTCACATACTAATACCCCTATCTCACCTACTAATACCCCCATCTCACCTACTAATACCCCTATCTCACCTACTAATACCTCTATCTCACCTACTAATACCCCATCTCACCTACTAATACCCCTATCTCACCTACTAATACCCCTATCTCACTTACTAATACCCCTATCTCACCTACTAATACCCCCATCTCACCTACTAATACCCCATCTCACATACTAATACCCCTATCTCACCTACTAATACCCTATCTCACCTACTAATACCCCTATCTCACCTACTAATACCCCTATCTCACTTACTAATACCCCTATCTCACCTACTAATACCCCAATCTCACCTACTAATACCCCATCTCACATACTAATACCCCTATCTCACCTACTAATACCCCATCTCACATACTAATACCCCTATCTCACCTACTAATACCCCTATCTCACTTACAAATACCCCTATCTAATACCCCCATCTCACCTACTAATACCCTATCTCACCTACTAATACCCCTATCTCACCTACTAATACCCCTATCTCACCTACTAATACCTCTATCTCACCTACTAATACCCCATCTCACCTACTAATACCCCTATCTCACCTACTAATACCCCTATCTCACCTACTAATACCCCTATCTCACCTACTAATACCCCCATCTCACCTACTAATACCCCATCTCACATACTAATACCCCTATCTCACCTACTAATACCCTATCTCACCTACTAATACCCCTATATCACCTACTAATACCCCTATCTCACTTACTAATACCCCTATCTCACCTACTAATACCCCCATCTCACCTACTAATACCCCATCTCACATACTAATACCCCTATCTCACCTACTAATACCCCATCTCACATACTAATACCCCTATCTCACCTACTAATACCCCTATCTCACTTACTAATACCCCTATCTCACGTACTAATACCCCATCTCACCTACTAATACCCCATCTCACATACTAATACCCCTATCTCACCTACTAATACCCCCATCTCACCTACTAATACCCCCATCTCACCTACTAATACCCCCATCTCACCTACTAATACCCCTCTCTCACCTACTAATACCCCTCTCTCACCTACTGATACCCCTATCTCACCTACTGATACCCCTATCTCACCTACTGATACCCCCATCTCACCTACTGATACCCCCATCTCACCTACTAATACCCCTCTCTTACCTACTAATACCCCCATCTCACCTACTGATACCCCCATCTCACCTACTAATACCCCCATCTCACCTACTAATACCCCTCTCTTACCTACTAATACCCCCATCTCACCTACTAATACCCCTCTCTTACCTACTAATACCCCCATCTCACCTACTGATACCCCCATCTCACCTACTGATACCCCTATCTCACCTACTAATACCCCATCTCACCTACTAATACCCCATCTCACCTACTAATACCTCTATCTCACCTACTAATACCCCATCTCACCTACTAATACCCCTATCTCACCTACTAATACCCCTATCTCACCTACTAATACCACCATCTTACCTACTGATACCCCCATCTCACCTACTAATACCTCTATCTCACCTACTAATACCCCTATCTCACCTACTAATACCACCATCTCACCTACTAATACCCCCATCTCACCTACTAATACCCCTATCTCACCTACTAATACCACCATCTCACCTACTAATACCCCCATCTCACCTACTAATACACCCATTTCACCTACTAATACCCCTATCTCACCTACTAATACCCCCATTTCACCTACTAATACCCCTCTCTTACCTACTAATACCCCCATCTCACCTACTGATACCCCCATCTCACCTACTGATACCCCTATCTCACCTACTGATACCCCCATCTCACCTACTGATACCCCCATCTCACCTACTAATACCCCTCTCTTACCTACTAATACCCCCATCTCACCTACTGATACCCCCATCTCACCTACTAATACCCCCATCTCACCTACTAATACCCCTCTCTTACCTACTAATACCCCCATCTCACCTACTAATACCCCTCTCTTACCTACTAATACCCCCATCTCACCTACTGATACCCCCATCTCACCTACTAATACCCCTATCTCACCTACTAATACCCCCATCTCACCTACTAATACCCCCATCTCACCTACTAATACCCCCATCTCACATACTAATACCCCCATCTCACCTACTAATACCCCTCTCTTACCTACTAATACCCTATCTCACCTACTAATACCTCATCTCACCTACTAATACCCCTATCTCACCTACTAATACCCCTATCTCACCTACTAATACCCTATCTCACCTACTAATACCTCATCTCACCTACTAATACCCCTATCTCACCTACTAATACCCTATCTCACCTACTAATACCTCATCTCACCTACTAATACCCCTATCTCACCTACTAATACCCCTATCTCACCTACTAATACCCTATCTCACCTACTAATACCTCATCTCACCTACTAATACCCCTATCTCACCTACTAATACCACCATCTTACCTACTGATACCCCCATCTCACCTACTAATACCCCTATCTCACCTACTAATACCCCTATCTCACCTACTAATACCACCATCTCACCTACTAATACCCCTATCTCACCTACTAATACCCCTATCTCACCTACTAATACCACCATCTTACCTACTGATACCCCCATCTCACCTACTGATACCCCCATCTCACCTACTGATACCCCCATCTCACCTACTAATACCCCATCTCAACATCTAATACCCCAATCTCACCTACTAATACCCCTCTCTTACCTACTAATACCCCCATCCAATGTTCCCTCTAATTTTTCATGTGTCTGAGCAAACACAAAAACTCCCTGATCGGTCGCTTGGACCACTGTGAGCAACATCAGACGTGTGCACTGTGGTCACGGCAGCATCGCATCTATGCAAGTCTCATGGTTTATTAAAAGAATCAAATTTCAGCATTTAAATTTCTGTTAGAATACTTTTATTATTGGAAGTATAAATATTTAATTTTAACTATGGCAAAACAGGACCTGTTAACCAAACCAGGCCAACTATAAACTCCCAATTTTGAAAACACACTGAATATTTTAATTATAATTATTATTAATTTTTTTTTTTTTTTATTTGTACATATTCTGACAGCCATTCCATCTTAAAAGAATTGCATTTCTTTTTTACTTTGGCTTGGTGAGGGGATGTGCCACTGCCGGTTCGTTTTGCCATTCTTATAAAGGGTCAATATAAGCAGCACTTCGCATCGTCCACACCGCTTTGCTAGCTAAAACACCTGTGGCTGCACATAAGGACGCTGCCATAGCCTGTCAACGTTGATTGGCTGCATAAATACGTACTGTATTTGAATCGCATCATTGGCTGGAGCAGTCACTCACTGACTCACACTGCAAAATAGCACAGAATGAATGATGTGTTTATTTTATTTTCAATTCAGGTTGGATTTTTTTTGTGTGCCGTTGAATTTTTTTTTGTGCGCCGTTGAATTTTTTTGTGCGCGGAGACCGTGTCAGCAGTGCGCAATTGCGCATGCGCGCAGCTTAGAGGGAACCGTGCCCCCATCTCACCTACTAATACCCCAATCTCACCTACTAATACCCCTATCTCACCCACTAATCCCCCTATCTGACCCACTAATACCCCCATCTCACCTACTAATACCCCATCTCACATACTAATACCCCTATCTCACCTACTAATACCCCCATCTCACCTACTATACCCCTATCTCACCTACTAATACCCCCATCTCACCTACTAATACCCCTCTCTTACCTACTAATACCCCCATCTCACCTACTGATACCCCCATCTCACCTACTGATACCCCTATCTCACCTACTGATACCCCCATCTCACCTACTAATACCCCCATCTCACCTACTAATACCCCTCTCTTACCTACTAATACCCCCATCTCACCTACTGATACCCCCATCTCACCTACTAATACCCCCATCTCACCTACTAATACCCCTCTCTTACCTACTAATACCCCCATCTCACCTACTAATACCCCTCTCTTACCTACTAATACCCCCATCTCACCTACTGATACCCCCATCTCACCTACTAATACCCCTATCTCACCTACTAATACCCCATCTCACCTACTAATACCCCATCTCACCTACTAATACCTCTATCTCACCTACTAATACCCCATCTCACCTACTAATACCCCTATCTCACCTACTAATACCCCTATCTCACCTACTAATACCACCATCTTACCTACTGATACCCCCATCTCACCTACTAATACCTCTATCTCACCTACTAATACCCCTATCTCACCTACTAATACCACCATCTCACCTACTAATACCCCCATCTCACCTACTAATACCCCTATCTCACCTACTAATACCACCATCTCACCTACTGATACCCCCATCTCACCTACTGATACCCCCATTTCACCTACTAATACCCCTATCTCACCTACTAATACCCCCATCTCACCTACTAATACCCCTCTCTTACCTACTAATACCCCCATCTCACCTGCTGATACCCCCATCTTACCTGCTGATACCCCCATCTCACCTACTGATACCCCCATCTCACCTACTAATACCCCTCTCTTACCTACTAATACCCCCATCTCACCTACTGATACCCCCATCTCACCTACTAATACCCCCATCTCACCTACTAATACCCCTCTCTTACCTACTAATACCCCCATCTCACCTACTAATACCCCTCTCTTACCTACTAATACCCCCATCTCACCTACTGATACCCCCATCTCACCTACTAATACCCCTATCTCACCTACTAATACCCCCATCTCACCTACTAATACCCCCATCTCACCTACTAATACCCCATCTCACCTACTAATACCCCCATCTCACATACTAATACCCCCATCTCACCTACTAATACCCCCATCTCACCTACTAATACCCCATCTCACCTACTAATACCCCTCTCTTACCTACTAATACCCTATCTCACCTACTAATACCTCATCTCACCTACTAATACCCCTATCTCACCTACTAATACCCCTATCTCACCTACTAATACCCTATCTCACCTACTAATACCTCATCTCACCTACTAATACCCCTATCTCACCTACTAATACCCTATCTCACCTACTAATACCTCATCTCACCTACTAATACCCCTATCTCACCTACTAATACCCCTATCTCACCTACTAATACCCTATCTCACCTACTAATACCTCATCTCACCTACTAATACCCCTATCTCACCTACTAATACCACCATCTTACCTACTGATACCCCCATCTCACCTACTAATACCCCTATCTCACCTACTAATACCCCTATCTCACCTACTAATACCACCATCTCACCTACTAATACCCCTATCTCACCTACTAATACCCCTATCTCACCTACTAATACCACCATCTTACCTACTGATACCCCCATCTCACCTACTGATACCCCCATCTCACCTACTAATACCCCCATCTCACCTACTAATACCCCATCTCAACATCTAATACCCCAATCTCACCTACTAATACCCCTCTCTTACCTACTAATACCCCCATCCAATGTTCCCTCTAATTTTTCATGTGTCTGAGCAAACACAAAAACTCCCTGATCGGTCGCTTGGACCACTGTGAGCAACATCAGACGTGTGCACTGTGGTCACGGCAGCATCGCATCTATGCAAGTCTCATGGTTTATTAAAAGAATCAAATTTCAGCATTTAAATTTCTGTTAGAATACTTTTATTATTGGAAGTATAAATATTTAATTTTAACTATGGCAAAACAGGACCTGTTAACCAAACCAGGCCAACTATAAACTCCCAATTTTGAAAACACACTGAATATTTTAATTATAATTATTATTAATTTTTTTTTTTTTTTTATTTGTACATATTCTGACAGCCATTCCATCTTAAAAGAATTGCATTTCTTTTTTACTTTGGCTTGGTGAGGGGATGTGCCACTGCCGGTTCGTTTTGCCATTCTTATAAAGGGTCAATATAAGCAGCACTTCGCATCGTCCACACCGCTTTGCTAGCTAAAACACCTGTGGCTGCACATAAGGACGCTGCCATAGCCTGTCAACGTTGATTGGCTGCATAAATACGTACTGTATTTGAATCGCATCATTGGCTGGAGCAGTCACTCACTGACTCACACTGCAAAATAGCACAGAATGAATTATGTGTTTATTTTATTTTCAATTCAGGTTGGATTTTTTTTGTGTGCCGTTGAATTTTTTTTTGTGCGCCGTTGAATTTTTTTGTGCGCGGAGACCGTGTCAGCAGTGCGCAATTGCGCATGCGCGCAGCTTAGAGGGAACCGTGCCCCCATCTCACCTACTAATACCCCAATCTCACCTACTAATACCCCTATCTCACCCACTAATCCCCCTATCTGACCCACTAATACCCCCATCTCACCTACTAATACCCCTCTCTCACCTACTAATACCCCTATCTCACCTACTAATACCCCTATCTCACCCACTAATCCCCCTATCTGACCCACTAATACCCCCATCTCACCTACTAATACCCCTCTCTCACCTACTAATACCCCTATCTCACCTACTAATACCCCTATCTCACCTACGCGGTTTCGCGCGGTGGCCGTAGGTACGGTTCATCATGATTCACCGCGAGTTTTGACGCTGTGATTAGGTTTCCATCTTTTCGCGCGTCGGTCCTCCCATAGTCAAACAGCGTAGGTGAGATAGGGGTATAACAGCAGGAATAACAGAGGGGGGTTTGTTATTGGGGGCGGGGTTTGTAGGACGACTTTCACACACACACACACACACACACACACACACACAGTAATGGGTTGGGAATGACTGCTGTCTGGCTCACGGATTACATAAATTTTCTGAATAACAGATTACATTTTTAAAACAGTAACTAAATAACTGAGACTTTAATGACAGACCGAACGCGTTAGATTACTCGTTACATCAAAAATGTAATCAAAGCACTTTAACGTGTTACGCCCAACACTGTACTATATATAAACACTCTTAAAACTCGTTTTCTGCCCACATGATCACTTCTACTACTCAGTTTACCCAGCATGCACCAAAAGTAGTTATGATGAACAGAAGAAATCCTTATAATAATGATAATAAAGTCTAAATCTAATGTACATAATCAATCATGGTTCACTCTGACCTTTATGTCTGACAGGCAGAACTGCTGCCTCACGTCCTTACACACGTTATTATTGTACGTTATAATTTACAACTTTATTAGTGTTAGATGGAGTGAGTGTGTGGATTGATTAATATACTAAAGTGCACACTACAGAGGGCCGGAGTGATAAGGGATTCACTGACTCTGCACTTAAACACACAGCCATCTCTATTAACAACAAATCAGGAGGAGAAGCTCCGCACATTTTTCACCGAGATAACTCCAAAGTCAACTTCTGTAGCACAAGGACAAGCTCTGTTTTAAAAAAACAGCAAAGCGCACACACACACACACACACACACTCCTATAACACGGGCGTTATCACCGCTCCAGCTCTGCTGCTCATACAGAGGAAGATTATCCCGAGCCGGAGCCGGAGGAGCTGCGACGCTGTTTATAACGACTTATATCACCTTAGGGTTCTGATATCAGACCGTCTTTAAGCCCAAACGACCCAGAGTTCCTGCACTTAATCTTCAGACCTTATGATTTAACCTGAATGTTGTCTTTGAGGAACGAATTTCCATTTGAAATGGAGGCAGCGGCCCGTGTGTGATGCTAAAGGTTAGCCTGACTTTACACCAGAATAATGGTGTAGAAATCCGTAGTGCGTCGTGGAGTGAGTTCCAGATAAAGTGTTGTGATTTCGGATTTAAGAGACTACATACATAAACAGTTGAGTAACTTTTACTTCCATACAGTACATACAGTACTGACTTTAACAGAAAAACAGCATGTACGTAAAAGAACACAAAGAACAAGAAGACGTCTGTGAGTGTGTGTGTGTGTGTGTGTGTGGTGGCTCTTAATGTACTGACTCCAGCCTCACTCCACTCCTTATGTAGCTCTCTCAAGTTCATGAATCAGCTTAGTGTGACAATTCTACTCAAGACATCGGTCGTCCCTGTCGCTCGTACGCCTTTTCTTATCACACTTTTCCCTTCCAGTCAACTTTTCCATGAATAGGCTTCAGTCACACCTTCTGTGGCTCGTCCTCCTCGAGGAGGGATTTAATGATCGGTCAAGTCAGCAGTCTTCTCCATGTCTGAACTGAACTAGACCAAGAGAAACACAGCATTAATAGTAATTTACTCAAACTCAAGACGAAATATTATAATATTAATCTAAACATAACTAATTAATCATTAATAATAAACTGAGGAAAAAAATACCATGCAACTAGTTAAGTTTTCTGTAAACAGGTCCGGTGGAACAGTCCAGTGTTTCTCATACACACATTTATTGGTTGCAGTCACAGAAATATCCACATATTACTTTTACTGTTTATTATTTAAAAGACTTTATTTAATTGCACGCTGATTTGTCCAGCACCTCCCAAAAACACCCGCGGCATGGACACACACCACACCATGCAGGTATAATATACACATTGTGTGTGTGTTGAATTACACTCAGACTTATAATCCTTAAAGTGATAAAGTGATAGTGATCTTTTATTATAAAATAAAAAATAAATGAATTTACAATAATTAAGAGAATGAGATATAATTCTCGCCAGTAAACCTCTGTACACACACACCACCTCGGCTATAGCAGTATATCTGTATATCAATATGCTAATGAGTGTATGATGTCATTTAACAACATATCTTCATTGACTATATTTAGTGACACAGTGTGTGTGTGTGTTGGGGGGGGTTACACTACTGTAGTAAAGAGGAAGTGTAAGTCTTACACGTTCCCTTCCTCAGTAAACATGTCCTTTACATAATTACAGTGTGTACAGTACAGTTTTCACATAGATTCCTTTTATTGAGTTCAAATAAAGATAAAAAAAAACAGTCCATGAAGAGACGTGTGCTGATAAACATCCTGCACCTCGTCACACTGAAGAACCCTACACCGGTTCTCTCAAAATCAAACCCGAGAGGAAGTACCCGGCCGCGTGTGTGTGTCCTGCCCCGTCGGTGGGGTTCGACAGCGTGATGACACTGTAGAGCTGCACATGCATTAACCATATAAAAGTGTAAACCTCAGACATGTACAGCTGAAACAGTACTGACTCCTGCGTCGCTGAGATCAGAGAGACTGTGTGCGAGTTCTCTCTCATCATCAGATTATTACTTCATGTACAAATGTGAGATTAAACTACTAATGATAAATGATATCTGGGTAACTACAGTGACCCCAGTGTGTAACGTTAGCCAGCTAGCCCTTTTTAATACCACAATATTATCAAACTGTTCTTTAACTTTTAATCGTTTAGAGCTAGCTAGCCTTAGTTACCTAAAATAACTACCAGCCCTGACTACACGCACCAAGGATTTGGGAATAAACCGTTAAAAACTGCACATCTTCTCTAAAACGTCCCTAAAGCGGTAGATTTTTTAAAATTCTCCCAAATGAACGACGTAACGGTGACGGGAATGTAATTAGGAATAAAGTGCTAAAGAAATGATTAGAACTTTGGGGAAAAAAAGATGATCATTGAAGATGGACATGCAAATTAAAGTTGAACTAATAAACCCGTACACGTGTGTGTGTGTGTGTGTGTGTGTGTAGTGTTACTGGATGCTACAGAGTTCCCCACAGTTACAGTAGGAGGCGTCATGCTGCATGCTACACAGTCTATCAGGGGTTATAAGACATCAGAATCCTAAAGTTCTCTGTATGTGTGTGTGTGTGTGTGTGTGTGTGTGTGTGTGTGTGTGTGTGTGTGTGTGTAAGAGCAGCTCCTCCACAGTAACGAGTCACTCCCGGCTGCCCGAGCTGTCTCAGTGGTTAATGATGTCCCTGTAGATGGCGTTGGTGGTCGACTGGCCGAAGATGAAAGCGCCGATCGTGACCATGAGGACTCCGTAAATCACCAGCGCGTGCCAGCTGCACAGACACGGAGAGGGACAGAACCACGAGTGTGTGAACGATGACGAGTGCCAATACTTAATCTTCAATGAAATCAAACATCATCAGAATTTATAAACTCAAGCATCATGCTTTATGAGTTGTTCTCCGATACAGTAGAGTGACTGACGTACCTGACTGATCTCGCGTCGTGCTCGGAGATCTTGGCCTCAATCAGACACAAACCTGAAGACGAAACACACGTTTATCACAAAACATCCACAAAACATGATGCACAGGTTATAAAAGAAAAATAAAATAACAAACATTACATTGACAGTGAGACAAACCACGCAGGCTTTTCTGTAAAATGCTGGTCCAACTCATGCAGCACTGCCCCCTGGTGGACATGCTTTTACTCGCTTCCCCTCCAGCGCCTCAAAGCTCAACATCTTTGGTACACACACACACACACACACACACACACACACACACACACACACTACATCTGACTACACTCCTCTAACACTCGAGTTACGCTGAACTGCAGCATCTGTGTTATCTCTGTTATTCCTGTTAATATAGACGTTGTGTGTGTGTGTGTGTGTGTGTGTGTGTTGAGATACTGTGACAATGCTGTAGCCTACAGAGACTTTACAGTGGAATAACATGCTCTATGTGAGTGTGTGTTATGAGACAGTCAGCTGTTAACACTATTAATAATCTGGAGTGTATTTCACGTTACATTTTTCTCCCGTTTTTACTTGAACAAGTCTGTCTGTCTGTCTGCCCGTCTGTCTGTCTGCCCGTCTGTCTGTCTGCCCGTCTGTCCGTCTGTCCGCCTGCCCGCTCGTCTGTCTGTAGCTAATCACGCAGACATGAGCGTCTCTGGATGCCTGCTCCTTGTCCGTTACTCAGCACTCATGACGATACTGTAGATCATTACCACAGTCTGGTGTCTGATGGATCGTTCCTCTTGTATCTCAGCGGTGTTGTGGTCTTCATCACTTTTACAGGCTCTGGCTGCGCTGGCTGTTGATTCAGCTATTCCAGTTCCTCTGTCTAACAGGAAGCTGTGACTTCAGACACTTCCTTCAACGTAAACGTGGATCTGATGAATGAGTTTCTGGTTCAGAACCAGGTGGCTTGAATTCCTCTAAATCATGACTCCTGAGGATTTAGTCGTCTCATGTTAAAGTTAAAAGGTTTATGAGCGGCCTGCTGAAGAGATCCTTCAGCTGACCTTTGCCCCTGGAGTCTGTTAGGTGATTCTGGTGTACGAGTCCATCCAAGCCATGAAATATCTGAGGAGGTTTAACCTCATAAACAGTTTTACATTTCGAGCATGTCCCCCGCGATGTCTTCAGAGCGTAAGAGAACCAGGAGCGCTCTGCCAAGCCAGGACAGTTAGCACATACTTCTGTTGTTGTTGTTGTTGTTTAATCTCACCAGCCCAAACATCGTCACTGACGTACTTCATAAATAATGTTCCTCTGGTCTCTTATGTCACACGTTTATTCCTGTGTTTAACCACGTCTTTGATCTTTCATCCCCGTATCCAGTCTGTTGGAGTGAGTAGGAGTGTGTGAGTGTGTGTGAGTGTATGGGAGTGTTTTCTAATGTACTGGACTAAGTAGGAGTGTGTGTGTGTGTGTGTGTGTGTGTGTGTGTGTGTGTGTGTGTGTGTGATATATGGGAGTGTGTTCTAATGTACTGGACTGAGTAGGAGTGTGTGTGTGTGTGTGTGTGTGTGTGTATGGGAGTGTGTTCTAATGTACTGGACTGAGTAGGAGTGTGTGTGTGTGTGTGTGTGTGTGTGTGTGTGTGTGTGTGTGTGTGTAGGAGTGTGTTCTAATGTACTGAACTGAGTAGGAGTGTGGCGGAGTGTACTGAAGTGTGTAGGGGTGATGAGGGGAGGTGTGTGTTGGAGTGTGTTGGAGTGTGTAGGAGCGTGTAGGAGTGTGTTGAGGTGTGTAGGAATGTGTAGGTGTGTGTTGGAGTGAGTTGGAGTGTGTTGGAGTGAGTAGGTGTGTGTTGGAGTGAGTAGGTGTGTGTAGGAGGGTAGTGTAGTGTGTAGGAGTGTAGTGTAGTGTGTAAGAGTGTGTAAGAGTGTGTAGGAGTGTAGTGTAGTGTAGTGTGTAGGAGTGTGTAGGAGCGTGTTGGAGCGTAGTGTAGTGTGTAGGAGTGTGTAGGTGTGTGTTGGAGTGAGTTGGAGTGAGTAGGTGTGTGTAAGAGTGTGTAGGAGTGTGTTGGAGCGTGTTGGAGCGTAGTGTAGTGTGTAGGAGTGAGTAGGTGTGTGTTGGGGCGTGTTGGGGTGTAGTGTAGTGTGTAGGAGTGTGTTGGAGTGTGTTGGAGTGTGTTGGAGTGTGTTGGAGTGTGTTGGAGCGTAGTGTAGTGTGTAGGAGTGAGTAGGTGTGTGTTAGAGTGAGTAGGAGTGTGTTGAAGTGTGTAGGAGTGTGTAGGAGTGTGTTGGAGCGTAGTGTAGTGTGTAGGAGTGAGTAGGTGTGTGTTAGAGTGAGTAGGAGTGTGTTGGAGTGTGTTGGAGTGTGTTGGAGTGTGTTGGAGTGTGTTGGAGCGTGTAGGAGCGTGTAGGAGCGTGTAGGAGCGTGTTGGAGCGTGTTGGAGCGTGTTGGAGCGTGTTGGAGCGTGTTGGAGCGTGTTTGAGCGTAGTGTAGTGTGTAAGAGTGTGTAGGAGTGTGTTGGAACGTGTTGGAGCGTGTTGGAGCGTAGTGTAGTGTGTAGGAGTGAGTAGGTGTGTGTTGGAGTGAGTAGGTGTGTGTTGGAGTGAGTAGGTGTGTGTTGGAGTGAGTAGGTGTGTGTTGGGGCGTGTTGGGGCGTGTTGGGGTGTAGTGTAGTGTGTAGGAGTGTGTTGGAGTGTGTTGGAGTGAGTAGGTGTGAGTAGGTGTGTGTAAGAGTGTGTAAGAGTGTGTTGGAGCGTAGTGTAGTGTGTAGGAGTAAGTAGGTGTGTGTTGGAGTGTGTTGAAGAGTGTTGAAGAGTGTTGGAGTGTGTAGGAGTGTGTAGGAGTGTGTAGGAGTGTGTAGGAGTGTGTTGGAGTAAGTAGGTGTGTGTAAGAGTGTGTAGGAGTGTGTTGGAGCGTGTTGGAGCGTAGTGTAGTGTGTAGGAGTGAGTAGGTCTGTGTTGGGGCGTGTTGGGGTGTAGTGTAGTGTGTAGGAGTGTGTTGGAGTGTGTTGGAGTGAGTAGGTGTGAGTAGGTGTGTGTAAGAGTGTGTAGGAGTGTGTTGGAGCGTAGTGTAGTGTGTAGGAGTGTGTTGGAGTGTGTTGGAGTGAGTAGGTGTGAGTAGGTGTGTTTAAGAGTGTGTAGGAGTGTGTTGGAGCGTAGTGTAGTGTGTAGGAGTGTGTTGGAGTGTGTTGGAGTGAGTAGGTGTGAGTAGGTGTGTGTAAGAGTGTGTAGGAGTGTGTTGGAGCGTAGTGTAGTGTGTAGGAGTGAGTAGGTGTGTGTTAGAGTGAGTAGGAGTGTGTTGAAGTGTGTAGGAGTGTGTTGGAGTGTGTTGGAGTGTGTTAAAGTGTGTTGGAGTGTGTTGGAGTGTGTTGAAGAGTGTAGGAGTGTGTTGGAGTGTGTTGGAGTGTGTTGGAGCGTGTAGGAGCGTGTAGGAGCGTAGTGTAGTGTGTAGGAGTGAGTAGGAGTGAGTAGGTGTGTGTTAGAGTGAGTAGGAGTGTGTTGAAGTGTGTAGGAGTGTGTTGGAGTGTGTTGGAGTGTGTTAAAGTGTGTTGGAGTGTGTTGGAGTGTGTTGAAGAGTGTAGGAGTGTGTTGGAGTGTGTTGGAGTGTGTTGGAGTGTGTTGGAGCGTGTAGGAGCGTGTAGGAGCGTGTTGGAGCGTAGTGTAGTGTGTAGGAGTGAGTAGGTGTGTGTTAGAGTGAGTAGGAGTGTGTTGAAGTGTGTAGGAGTGTGTTGGAGTGTGTTGGAGTGTGTTAAAGTGTGTTGGAGTGTGTTGAAGAGTGTAGGAGTGTGTTGGAGTGTGTAGGAGTGTGTAGGAGTGTGTAGGAGTGTGTAGGAGCGTGTAGGAGCGTGTAGGAGTGTGTAGGAGCGTAGTGTAGTGTGTTGGAGTGTGTAGGAGCGTGTAGGAGCGTGTAGGAGCGTGTTGGAGCGTGTTGGAGCGTGTTGGAGCGTGTTGGAGCGTAGTGTAGTGTGTAAGAGTGTGTAGGAGTGTGTTGGAGTGTGTTGGAACGTGTTGGAACGTGTTGGAGCGTGTTGGAGCGTAGTGTAGTGTGTAGGAGTGAGTAGGTGTGTGTTGGAGTGAGTAGGTGTGTGTTGGGGCGTGTTGGGGCGTGTTGGGGCGTGTTGTGGTGTAGTGTAGTGTGTAGGAGTGTGTTGGAGTGTGTTGGAGTGAGTAGGTGTGTGTAAGAGTGTGTAGGAGTGTGTTGGAGCGTAGTGTAGTGTGTAGGAGTAAGTAGGTGTGTGTTGAAGAGTGTTGGAGTGTGTAGGAGTGTGTAGGAGTGTGTTGGAGTGTGTTGGAGTGTGTAAGAGTGTGTAGGAGTGTGTTGGAGTGTGTTGGAGTGTGTTGGAGTGTGTTGGAGTGTGTTGGAGTGTAGTGAGTAGGTGTGTGTGGATGAGTGTGCAAGTCAGGGCAGATGTACCAAATGTGCCTGTACAGATGTTACCCGCTGTCACTCTTTCTCCCTCTCCTGGTCTTTACTGTTACTCACACACACACACACAGACACACACACACACACACAGACACACACAGACACACACACAGACACTACCTGGGAAGACGAAGATGAAGCAGGCAGCGAGGCCGCCGATGAGTGAGATGACACGCCCGATGTCTGGGATGGTGAGAGCGAGGACGAGTGTGAGGAAGAACCAGACGAGTGTGTACAGCACACGCCGTCTGCGCTCTCTCACCACGTCTGTGTCCACGTCTGTCCCGTTAAAGCGCAGCCACAATCCCTCCAACACGGCTCTAACACACACACACACACACACACACACACACACACACAAAACAAGGACAAAGCAGAGACCACTTAATACCAGTATACACACACACACACACACATCCAGCCAGCCAGCCAGCATTCTCCTCAAACTGTTTATATATTTATCTATCCTTCACTGTTAGTCTCCGTCCTCTCCCCCCGTGTCCCCCAGAGTCCCTCACCTCCCACAGAAGTGCAGTATGGGATATGACGTGACCACGCTGATGATGATGAAGGCTCGGGCGATGGCCACGGCCACGTCGTCGGACGGGTACGACATCAGCACGTCCTGACTCACCGTGGAACCGAAAGAGAGAAAACCACACACACCTGAGGGGCGGGGAGACAGAGGGAAAGAGAGAAAGGGACAGAGAGAGAGGGGGACAGAGAGAGGGGGGGAAAGGGACAGAGAGAGAGGGGGACAGAGAGAGGGGGGGACAGAGGGAGGGAGAGAGAAATAGAGTTATCGGTTCTTGTCTCAGACAGGATGTGATGTCATCAGGTGGAGGTTTATGTGTGTCTGATACACACCTGTCCCTGTGTAGACGAACAGACAGATGATCATGCTGAGTGTGACTACGCCCCCCCATGGCCGGAGAGTCGCGTTCTTCATACTGTTAAACACCGGAACACTGCTCACATGACACTGAGAGACAGACAGACAGACAGACAGACGAGTTATACATTAACACTCTGCTCCACATTATACACCACAGCGCCATCCACAGGAGCACAGACGCAGGAACCTCCAGCGCAACTCTAATTCTGTCCTTAATTACATTTAGGAGCTGCGGGAAAGGGCCGAGAGCAAACAGAGAGCTGCAAGAAAGGGCCGAGAGCAAACAGAGAGCTGCAAGAAAGGGCCGAGAGCAAACAGAGAGCTGCAAGAAAGGGCCGAGAGCAAACAGAGAGCTGCGGGAAAGGGCCGAGAGCAAACAGAGAGCTGCAAGAAAGGGCCGAGAGCAAACAGAGAGCTGCAAGAAAGGGCCGAGAGCAAACAGAGAGCTGCAAGAAAGGGCCGAGAGCAAACAGAGAGCTGCAAGAAAGGGCCGAGAGCAAACAGAGAGCTGCGGGAAAGGGCCGAGAGCAAACAGAGAGCTGCGGGAAAGGGCCGAGAGCAAACAGAGAGCTGCGGGAAAGGGCCGAGAGCAAACAGAGAGCTGCGGGAAAGGGCCGAGAGCAAACAGAGAGCTGCGGGAAAGGGCCGAGAGCAAACAGAGAGCTGCGGGAAAGGGCCGAGAGCAAACAGAGAGCTGCGGGAAAGGGCCGAGAGCAAACAGAGAGCTGCAAGAAAGGGCCGAGAGCAAACAGAGAGCTGCGGGAAAGGGCCGAGAGCAAACAGAGAGCTGCGGGAAAGGGCCGAGAGCAAACAGAGAGCTGCGGGAAAGACAACACACAGGCCTCAACACACAGGAATAAAACTCATCATTACTCCACTCCATAAATAATCTAATAAAAAAAACACCATGAAAAATGAACCTTACACCATAAATTATTTAATTAAAAACATTTCCCTTTTTTTTTTATAGCTTTAACCTTTTAAATGTTTCTACAAACACAAACTGTTAACGACATCAGTGTGTCACTCTATATAACCACACACACTTAAACACACACCTGGAACCCGAAGCAGATCGTGGGCATGGCGTTGAACACGGCGGTCCAGGACTCAGGACTGAGGGAGGCACACACACACACACACACACACACACACACACACACACACACACACAGAGAGCGGTCTCAGCACATGAACATGTCAGATCTCCTGGACAGCAGAGAGGAGCTGCAGGAAGTGAAGCACCGACCTGGTGGGGACGAGTCCAGGTGAGACCTCCGGGTCGGGCCAGATGTACCTGATGATGATGATGACGGTGACGTACCAGGTACCGACCACGCTGAAGGTACTACACAGGAACACAGATCACACTCTTAATCAGGGCATTTACTTATACAGACATAACACACACACACACACACACACACACACGTCAGACAGACAGATCAGACAGACAGTGTGTGTGTGTGTGTGTGTGTGTGTGTGTGTGTGTGTACCTGGCGTATTTCTGGAAGCTGATCTCCTTGGGGATGGACAGAGGGAGGATGATGAGCACAGACATGACGCTGATGGTGAACTTGCGGTCTGTGTACCAGTGAGAGCTGACTGAACCGTCCGCCTCGTGAGCGATCGCGTTAATCACTGAACACACAGCCGAGAGAGACACATCACACACACACACACATCACACACACCCCAACACACACCCCCCATTACGGCCTGGTGTCTGATTGTTTAGAAGTGATATCGCGGGAGCTCTAGTGCGCGGGACTCACGCTTGTCCAGCTGGTCTCCGATGATGATGAGGAAGGCGATGCACGTGCCGAAGGTGTAGACAGCGATGGCGATCTCACACACGATCCCCAGGACTTTCCCACACACGGCGCGGACCACCTCCTGATACGTCACCTCGTTACTCACCTGAAGAACCAGAAGCAGAGGGAGGAGTTAGAGGAGTTAGAGCGTCTGGAGAGGGAACGGGAGGGACGTCACGACCCCAATCACCAACACGACAGGTCACATTTATACACCAGAAGTGCTGAAGGAGTTCCTCTGTGAGACAGGAGGTCAGGGAGGGAGGAGCAGACACCGCCACCACGATCAATTTATAGGAGAGAACGGCTGAAACAAATATATTTTTGATTCTGTAAATCTGCATATTTCCTCATTCTGCACAGAGAGAGGGGAAGAGAGAGACAGAGAGAGGGACAAAGAGGGACAGAGCGAGAGAGAGAGAGGGACAGAGAGAGAGAGAGAGAGGGACAGAGAGAGGGACAGAGAGAGGGGAAGAGAGAGACAGAGAGAGGGACAAAGAGGGACAGAGCGAGAGAGAGAGGGACAGAGAGAGGGACAGAGAGAGGGGAAGAGAGACAGATAGAGAGAGGGACAGGGAGAGAGGGACAGAGAGAGGGACAGAGAGAGGGGAAGAGAGACAGATAGAGAGAGAGACAGAGAGAGAGGGACAGAGAGAGAGAGAGAGAGAGAGGGACAGAGAGAGAGAGGGACAGAGAGAGAGAGAGAGACTCTGTTGTCCCTGACTCATGAGCTGGATGTGAGAGGACAGTGATCCTGTAGACCGTCTCCTCCTCTGATCCAGTCCAGAGGTCTGTGTGCTGCACTGCTCAGTCCATCAGGATTCTCGTCTTCTTTATTACTGTTCCAGCGTTTAGCCGGAAAACATCCTCACACACTTTACACACACACACACTTTACACACACACACACACACTTTACACACACACACTTACAGCAGCAGAAAAGATGGCAGTAAAATAACACTGAGCCGAAAAAGTGTCCTCACACCTCCAGACTCCAGGGTTAACATGTGTGTGTGCGTGTGTGTGTGTGTGCGTGTGTGTGTGCGTGTGTGTGTGTGTGTGTGCGTGTGCGTGTGTGTGTGCGTGTGTGTGTGCGTGTGTGTGTGTGTGTGTGTGTGTGTGTGTGTGTGCGCTCACCTGAGAACAATAAGCGAGTATCACCAGGCCTGTGATGATGAAGATCAATAAACACTGCAGTAAATAAAAGATAATTTTGATTAATGTTAAATTCAATTACTGTGTTTAATCTCTTTACAGGAGGCGTCGCCCTTTTAATACGTGTCTGTGTGTGTGTGTGTGTGTGTGTGTGTCTCACCATCTGCAGCACTACTCCAGCTACTACACCTCCAGCCATGTAGAACGCAGCAGGGAAATTAAGAAGCCCCGCCCCCAGGGCGGCGTTCACCACGATGAACACGGCGGCGTACGGCGAGGTCCGGCCCCGAGTCTGCTCCGCCCCGGGGTGTGGCGCTACCAGGACCGTCTCCTCGTCAGGATCCGCGCTGTAGCCCCAATCACTCGGCTCAGAGTTCACAGCCATGTCTCACTCACACACACACTCTCACACACATACACACACTCACACTCACACACACAGGGTAATGGTGTGTTTAAAATAGGGCAGGACAATGCCATGCAGGTCTTCCTTCACTGTAACACACACATACACTCACACACACTCACACACACTCACACACACTCACACACACTCACACACACTCACACACACTCACACACACTCACACACACTCAGCCCTGGGTGAAGAAGAAGCGGTCAGTCTCCGGCGCCTGACTCGACTCGACTCCTACAGAAAAATGAGAATAATGATCAAAACTTCCACTATCATGCTGTGTGTGTGTGTGTGTGTGTGTGTGTGTGTGTGTGACCAGACACTCATCACATGGTTTGATCACATGACTGTTCTTTCGTTCTGTCTGCTCAGCTCAGTGTGGACTTTAACACAGAGTGAAAGCTGCTGCCTCATCATAAAGAGACGGGAAGTGAGAGCCGCAGTGACGCGCAGTGACGTGTGGTGACAGTGTGGTGGCGCTCTCCTCACACCGGGGACAACTGCTCTGATGCTCTGAGAGTAGGAGCTGTGTGTGTGTGTGTGTGTGTGTGTGTGTGTGTACGGGGTCAGTGGTTAAGGCATTGGACTACGGTTCTGAAGATCCCAGGTTCAAACCCCACAACCACCTGGTCACCACTGTTGGGCCCTTGATCGCGGCCCTTAACCCTCAACTGCTCAGATGTGTAATGAGATAAAAACGTAAGTCGCTCTGGATAAGAGGGTCTAATGTACTAATGTGTGTGTGTGTGTGTGTGTGTGTGTGTGTGTGTGTGTGTGTGAGAGAGAGGCGTCATAGCACCTAAAAGCTCATTAACACACCTGTGTGAGATTCTCTCTCTCTCTCACACACACACACACACACACACACGAACAAGCCTCTTCCTTAAACACACTGCACATGTCAAAAGTATTCACACCCGACCTGTACCACCTCCACCTCCACAGGTCTGTCCCCCTGTCCTCTTACACTTTACACTGGGATTAAGTGTGTGTGTGTGTGTGTGTAGAGACACCACCTGACTGAGTCCAACACTGTGTCTAATCAATAACACACCATTCTAACCAACATCTGACCAACATCACAACACATACACACACACACTCACTCTGTCTCTCTCACACACACACACACTCACTCTCTCTCCCTCACACACACACACACACTCACTCTCTCTCCCTCACACACACACACACTCACCTGTACACCGAGGCTGTAGAGATCTCTCTCACACACACACTCTCTCTGTCTCTCCCTCACACACACACACACACACACACACACCGTTCATGAGTTTGTGGCTAGGACTACCGCCTGTGTCACGTGCAGCAGTCAGGTGATCTCTAGCCTCCGCGCGCGATGGATGTTG
Source organism: Clarias gariepinus (assembly GCF_024256425.1). Taxonomy (NCBI): domain Eukaryota; kingdom Metazoa; phylum Chordata; class Actinopteri; order Siluriformes; family Clariidae; genus Clarias; species Clarias gariepinus. Next base: position 2,057,976 of record NC_071114.1, read on the forward strand.
TAGTTCTGTAGTCCGGCTGCGCGTTGTACTTCCGGTTCACAGGTCATGGGGAAAGTAAAATGGCGGCCGGTTTGCGGAGCGGTCACGGAGTCCTGCGCGTGTGTTACAGAGTCACGGCGTGTTTACAGCCCGCGCGCGCACAACACACACGTAGGTGACTTTTATTAGTTCAATACATGAAATAAACGGTTTAATGGTTTAATGTTACTGTGTGTTTAACTAAACCGAGGGAGGAATAATGCGGTAGAAGCTGCACTTCCGGTCTGTCCTGTGAGGTTCCTCATGTTTAATGGTTTAGTGTTTAAGCCCTCATGAAGGTATAACGGGTCTCCTGGGCCGGGCCGAAAGTATTGGCACCCTAAGAAAAGCATGGTTTGTCAAGTGTCACGTTTTAAAATTAACAGTATATTTAATGTTTTTATACCACAGGTATAAAAACAAACGAAAGATGTATCAGTGTGAGATTATCGCTTCTTCACTCTCTGTAGTGTTGAGTCTGTGTGTAGAGCGGGTGTATTATCGCCCCCTACCGGACAGGAGGGGAGAGAGAGAGAGAGAGAGAGAGAGAGAGAGAGAGAGAGAGAGGGGGGGGGGGGGGGGGGTCACGAGTTACTCAGTGTTTCAGTGTTTATTAGATACGTTCAGTAGTTTATTTATATATATATATATGTGTGTGTGTGTGTGTGTGTGTGTGTGTGTGTTAAAAACTACTGACAACTACCTGTATATTAGATCCTGTACCGACACATTTTCTTAAACAGATAGTACCAGCAATAACAGAACCACTGTTGAGAATAATTAATTCTTCACTCAGCATTGGTTATGTTCCAAAATCTTTTAAATTAGCAGTTATCAAACCAATAATTAAGAAACCTGACCTCGACCCCTGTCAGCTGTCCAGTTACAGACCAATATCAAACCTCCCCTTTATCTCTAAGATCCTGGAAAAGATAGTAGCGGAGCAGCTATGCTCATATATACATAGAAATGGCATACATGAACTGTATCAGTCAGGATTTAGGCCTCATCACAGTACAGAGACAGCGCTCGTTAAAGTAGTAAATGACATTCTATTGGCCTCTGATCAGGGTTGTGTAACTATGCTTGTATTACTCGACCTCAGTGCAGCTTTTGACACCATTGATCACGCTATTCTTCTTCACAGATTAGAAAATGTAGTAGGAAGTCTACCTGGGTCTTCAATAACTACCTGGACTCCATATTAACATCAATTAACATCAGCTATTATAGTTGAACTGCCTCCCACCCTACACACTGTATGAGTGCAGATCATTTACTGCTTACTGTTATCACCCAGATGAGGATGGGTTCCCTGTTGAGTCTGGTTCCTCTCAAGGTTTCTTCCTATTACCATCTCAGGGAGTTTTTCCCTCAGCACCGTCACCCTCGGCTCGTTCATTAGGGACGATCTGATCATTTTGATTCACACACACTCACATTCCATACACACTTAAATAATTCTTTTGACTGTGTACAGCTGCTTTGCGGCAATGACAATTGTTAAAAGCGCTATACAAATAAAATTGAATACATGAGACAGGAAGTGCTGAAAACAGACCGAGAGGGAAGCATGTCCCGCTTTCTTTTATCCTTTATGTGTGTGTGTGTGTGTGTGTGTGTGTGTGTGTGTGTGTGTGTGTGTGTGCTGGCGGTGACTGAGAGAGGTTTTGTGTGATGGAGCCAGACCCATTATGATGTCAGTAATGACCCAGGGTAACCTAATGAGACTGAGTGCTCTCTGTGTGTGTGTGTGTGTGTGTGTGTGTGTGTGTTCCAGGATGTACAGCTCAGCTCCTCACACACTGTCAGAGGGACCTGAGCACCGCTGCTCCTCACAGGTATCTCTTATTCACTGTAATGTGTACCTTGTGTTTGTTTAAAACAGGAAACATGATGATGATGATGATGATTGTGTATAACACACCTCCATGCGTGTTCTCTTTCTCAGTTTTGTCCCGGAGACGTCTCTGTCCAGACCGCCGTGGCCCGAGTTGCCCCCGTATGTCCGAGAGGAAGAAGAACAGAAGCACCAAGGCATGCTGATCTCATTGTTTTATCTGTTTCTCAGCTGTTAATGCATGAAGACTGATTAATCTCTAACCACGAGCAGGGCCAATACTTATGCACTCATGGGAGGTTGTAGGTGTTCAGTTCATTAGACACTGATGACCAACAGATGTTAGAGGAGGTGATCATGGTGATGTGTCCTCAGCCTCAGTATACTGTAAGTCTGAACCTGTCCCCGCCCACCTCCCCGTCCCCGCCCACCTCCCCGTCCCCGCCCACTCCCCCGTCCCCGCCCATGATGATGACGTCAGGGAGTCAGATCTTTGTTCCTCTGCTCTCGGCCTCAGGCTGTATGACGTACTGCAGTGTAACGAGCTTCACATCTCCTGCCAGAGCGATTAACTCTCGTCCTCGGGCAGCTGCCTGACACACACACACACACACGCGCGCTCCTGTGGATTTATTACACGCCTCCTCACTAACACACTGCCTGATGAGGACCGTAACACAGCATCGGGGCGTCAGGGAGCCGAGTCTCCGTCTGCAGAGGGATCAGTCATCTCTGACGTGTCGCACTGAGCACGGTGTGTGTGTGTGTGTGTGTGTGTGTGTGTTATACTCATCTTACACACACAAGAATGAATAAATAATAGAAGAGCCTGAGAAGTCAGATGCGTCCCTGTTCTTGATGTGTTTGTGGTGTTTCTTCCAACATGGGATGAAGACAGTGTATAGAGAGCAGCGTGAGGAGATGCGCGGCGTTAGTCACGTGATTAGATGGAGATCTGATGGAGACGCGGACACGAGCACCGCTGGTCCTGTGACGTCTGTTTCATTCAAATTGTTTATCTGGGTTTCACTGGAGCAGGACATCGCTTGTGTAATTGTGCTAATAAGCAATATTGTGTTGTGTGTGTGTGTGTGTGTGTGTGTGTGTGTGTGTGTGAGACTCGCTGTGTTGTTTCATGGTCCTGTGATCAGTCTGTTTGGACTCCTTTCATCCCTCACACACTTATTCCTAATTAATTATATAGAGTAATGCGTTTAAACATTTAATTATTTAGGTTTAAGACCGTACTCCTGCACTGTGGAGAAATACATTATAAAATAATTAAGATGTATTCACACTAATGAGTAATAATGATTAATTATTAATCTGTTCAGAATTTATCAGTTCTAAATGGTTTGTTTCGCGTCATATTTCTCAGTAGCTCACATGTACATTAACTTCTACACCACTAGAGGGCGCACTTGCAGTTCTAGTCTGTAGTCTAGTTTTTTGCATTATGAATTTCTACCCTAATTCCCTGGGGTTGTGTGTTGTTAACGTTAATAATTAATGATTAACTAATCGTTGGCGAACCATCATGTGTTCCAGATTCCTTACACATAAAGTGAAATGTTTTAAGCTTTTTAATTTTTTATTTTTTTTTAAGGATGACGGCTTACAGCTCATGAAAAAAAAAAATCCAGTATCTCAAAATAGTAGAATACTAAATTTGCTGACTTGGCAGACTTGACATCCAGGAGATGATGATCAGCCTCTTCCACATAGACGATAAGCTACAGGAGGTCGTGGCTGTAGTTACTCGCTGCTCTCAGTACGCAGGACTGAATCTGAAATGTTCTGAACTGAAGTGTATTCATGGGACTGAATGGGAACAGTGTGGGAGGAAGAGAAATTTGTAGCGCTTCACATGGAGTGGAGTGAGGCTGGAGTGAGTACATCGAGAGCCAGCACACAGACGTGGCCAACAGCGTCAGTGAAGAAGAACTGGAGCGTTGCTTTTAGAAATCAAGCTTCCAGAATCTCAAGTTGTTTGAAGTCCAGAGTGAAGTCTCCAGTCGATGATGATTTGGGTTCCCGTGTCATCTGCTGGTTTTGATCCACATCAAGTCAAAACTACCACTGATGTTACTGAGCCTGGTTCACTGACCTGAGCGCTATAGAGCATCTCTGAGGTATTGTTAAGAGGAAGATGAGAGAAACACAAGTCAACAGTCCTGAAGGCCGATATTAAAGCAAGCTGCACTTCAGCAGCGCCTCAGGCTGATCTCCTCCATGCCACGCCCACTCATGCAGTAATTCATGTTAAAGAGGATTTGAGAAGAGGCTGATTTTTGATTTCCATGAGCTGCGAGCCATAATCGTCTAAATTAAAACAAATAATGTGTGTGTGTGTGTGTGTCCTGTGTCCTGTAGCGGTGGTGCAGAAGGTGAACAGTCTGCTGGAGAAGCGAGAGTACGGGCGTCTGTTCGCGGTCGTCCATTTCGCCAGTCGCCAGTGGAAAGTGACTGATGAGGACCTGATCCAGATCGAGAACCACATCGACGCGGAGTGTGGAGATCGCATCCTGCTGGAGAAGGTCAGGGAGTTCAGCTCGGGTCAGGAGGTGATGGAGTCTCACCTCTGTTTGCTTTCTAACCCCTCTCTCTCTCTCTCTCTCTCTCTCTCTCCCTCTCTTTCTCTCTCTCTCTGTCTGTCTGTACAGGTGCTGCTGGTGGGAGGAGAAAATTTCACACTCATCGGGAAGCCTCTTCTCAGGTGACGTTTATTCTGCTGAAATATCTGTGTGTGTGTTGGAGAGAAGACGGTGCTGATCTCATACATGATTTCTTAAAGTGCAAACTTAAAAAAAAAAAAAAAACAAAAAAAAAAAACAGGTGGAGCTTATTTGCACATAGTGACGCCCACAAAACTCCATAAAAGGTAAAGTGCACAGAGCTGAGGGCATGAAACGAAGCTTCAGGGTAAAGACTGGACGACTGAGATTTTAACTGACTTCTACGGCAGAGGACATTTATAATAATAATAATAATAATAAGAGGAGGAATCGAGGTGTTTGATTCTGTCTCCACTCCTGAGTGAGACGGAGACGCTGCGTCAGTAAATCGTGAAGCCAAACAGACGAAACGTTTCTGTGTGAGATCTCCTGCATGAATATTTCAGTGTGAGCCGCACAAAAAGCCTGTGTTCATTTCTCTCTCTCTCTCTCTCTCTCTCTCTGTGTGTGTGTGTGTGTGTGTGTGTGTGTGTGTACATGCTGTTCTCACACCCAGGCGAGATCTGGTGCGAGTCGAGGCCACGGTGCTGGAGAAGACCGAGTCCTGGCCCATGGTGCACATGGTGTTTTGGAAGAGACACCGGTTCCAGAAGAAGAGAAGTGAGTCGTGTGTGAGACTCGGGTTTGGGTTTGGGTTCTCCTGCAGGTTTAATGGATGTGACTCGTTACGACTCGCTGCTCGGCCGCATGCATATTTAATAACTCATTACTGTGTGTGTGTGTGTGTGTGTGTGTGTGTGTGTGTGTGTGAGAGAGAGAGAGAAAGAGAACGGAGCCCGGAGCACAGGACACGTCTTTATCTGAGACGTGCTGGGTCTGTCCAGGTCTCTGTCTAGCTCTCACTGAGCTGACGTCTTTATCACTGGACCTCAGGACCGAACCATGTGTCATGTGACTCCCTGATTGTCCCTGCAGTAGTGTAAAGGTCACATGGTCAGCCGTGCGTCAGGCCTGGAGTGGTTTAGTGATTAATCCTGTACTGGTGACGTGCAGGTGATGAATCTGTGGCCCGGGGACACTCACTGTCTCTCACTGGGGAAACAGATTTTTTTTTTCCTTTTTCTCTTCGGGAAAACAGTCCTCCTGTCTCCAACACTTGTTTGTGTCAAGACCCATGGGGGGAGGGGGAGGGGGCGGAGCTTTGCAATATTTAAAACGCCACGCCCACTTATCCATCAAACCTCACACACATTTTAGTTTGTATCTCCTCCTTAAGTGTGAAGTAAGCGTGCTATCGATTGGTTCTTTGTTCCCCTCAGGGGGCGGGGCTTATGTGAAACAGCCCCATCACTTCCGGAGCGGTGTATGTTCGAGTGTATGAAGTGTCTGTAGAGTCAACTTTCTCTGCTGTTATCTGCTGACTGAACCCCCGTACAGACCCCATCACTGACACGTGCCCGGGGTGACGTCAGTGTGTGTGAGCGCACGTCTGCATTGTAGACTCCACCGACGACCTAAATTTACCCCGACGATCGGTTTAAAGTAAACAGGAAAGCCATCTCGGCTCCGGCAGGAAATACGACCTGCCACGTTCTCCAAGTATCTGCTCTGTTTCACGAGGGGAGGGGCTTAGGCCTCACAAGGGGGAGGGGCTTAGGCTTCAGGAGCACGGTGCGAGATTCCTGAGTGTCTGCATCAGTACTGACATCTGCAGTCTCACCTCTTCGGTATTTCTCTCTCCATCAGACACGGCCATATTAGGTGTGTGTGACAATGAAAACACTCAGCTGAGCATTTTGTCCCCTTTATCTCTCTCTCACACACACACACACACACACACACACACACACAGAGACAGTTAACCTGGTGATGTCTGAGACTCGTGTATGTAATCGAGTAATGTGTTATATACCTGTGCGTCCTCGTCTTCATGCGAGGTTGACGTTATATCCTTTCGTGCCGAGGAAGACGTCTTCAGGATGCCACCCGCTGTCAGTTAAACCCCCGTGACGTCCTGTTGTCCAGTTTGTCCCCACAGCGAGAATCACACAGTGTTTAAGAGCGTTCAGGGACAAGTCTAAACATCTCACACAGCAGACTGGGATGATTTATGTATGCAGTTAACACACTGTGCACTTCATTTGGTGTGTATATATACTGTACGAGTGTGTACACACACACACACACACACACACACACACACACACACACACTGGACCTGCTATGAGAATGAGTGTTGTGTGTTTGTGTCTCTGTGCAGCCATCATTCAGCCACAGACGGTCCTCCGGATCAACTCCATCCAGGTGTCCCCTGCGCTCCTGTGACCCGCCCGGTCCGTCTGTCCTCATCAGCCCCCTGCGTGTGTGTTACACAGTGTGTGTCGTGTCTGCAACAAGTGTCAAGTAATTTAATAAAAGTCTCTGAAATGCCTCTGATATTACAGGATGTGTTTTTTAGGGGGGGGGGGGGCACGGTGTGTGTGTGTGTGTGTGTGTGGTATTATACCCGTGGTTCTCAAAGTGTGTGGCGCCCCACTAGTGGTGAATACAGACATGACAGGTGGGGCGCAATGAACAGGTGGGAATTAGTGGAAAATAATAGGAAAGTACTTACTGTATTCTAATTCATGCTTTTATTTATTGACAATAAAGATCTGACACTCGAAACTAAACAATCACACGCAAAGAAATGGATCATTAATACAAGTAAATTGCATTAAATTAAATACAAGTAAATTACGATGATCCCTAAATCATCCGTTGCGCTGTAGAGAATAATGGTGTTTATGCTTTTAAACATGTATAATTTAAGGCGGATGGAGCTTAAAGACACTGTAGAGAGGAAATATATCTGGGTAACTTATTCACGGGTTTATTTACGCAGCTATTGAATTCGGAGATGCGAATATAAAACTAACTTTACCGCAGACACAAACCGGGTCAGTACTGTACTGTACTGTGCTGTATGTAGTGAGCGTAATAACGTCAGTGGATACATTTGTTACACATGTATTTTATCTGTTTTGAACTTGGTGCTATTTGATCTTATTGGTTAATAAATTTATATTTTAATAAATAGTAAACTTGGCCGATTTCGTTATCACTTTGTTGACCAGTGGGGCTTGAAGATTCACCCACCCCCTTAAGTGGGGAATGACAGAAAATGTTTGAGAACCACTGCGTTACTGGACTAATATATGGACAAAAGTATTTGCCCTCACCTGCACTCACATTGTGTCCATATAATTCATACACTGCAATATGGAGTCGGTCTGTATTTTGCAGCTCTAACAGCTTCCACTCTTTTCTGAAGGACGTCCACAAGACTATGGAGTGTTTCGGTGTGAATTTCCACAAAAACGACATAAATCCATACCTACTTTGTACAGCTGTTTTCTTTTTGTTCTATATTTCTTTATATATTTTCTATGTTGTGTATTTTTGTTGTACAGTTATTTTATTTTAACTTTCTTAGTTAAATTTACCTTTTATTTTATTTTTCATTTTTATTTCTTATTCATAGTCTTTTATTTTAAGGTCACGAGCAGTTGTCCAAGCATTTCACTGTGTATTACTGTGTACGTGACAAATAGAATTTGAATTCAGGTCCATTGATTCTGTAGAGCGTTTATGGGGTCAGACACTGATGTTGGACGAGAAGGTCTGGCTCACAATCGCCGCTCCAGTTCATCCCTAAGGTGCTTGATGGGGTTGAGGTCTCAGGGTTCTGTGCTCGGGCCGGTCGAGTTCTTCTACACCGAACTCACCACACCGCGTCTTTATAGTCCTTTTGCGCACTGGGGCGGAGTCATGGTGGAATAGAGAAGGGCCTTCAATAAACTGTTACCACAAAGTTAGAAGCGTAGACTTGTCCAAGATGTCTTAGTGAAGCATTAAGATTGTCCTTCACTGGGGATAAGGGACCTGATTGAAACAATGAAATTCAATAATTAGCAGGTTTGAATCAAGACTTGTCATTGTCCTCCAGACTCTCCTGTTGTGTAAACTGCAATTTCTACTGACTTTAATCAATGTCTTCAACCAGCAAGACACTTGGTGAAACATTTAGACCTAAATGTCCTCATATTAGCATGGTACAGGGATATATAGGGACAATAAATGTCCCGTCCGCACATGGGGACATTCAAGCCTGAAAAGGGTCTTGTGTGTCTTTGTGGGGACCGAATGGCAGTTTTGGGTGTGTGGCGGTCCCCATGAGGACTATTTTCACTTGTACTGAATGAATAAATTAACGAGACCAAACGTGTTGTAATTTGAATGAAGCTGATGGATGGAACGTCTTTAACAGGTTACAGCTAGAAGACGGTGTTGGTGCTGAAACGTGTCTCACCTACAGGTGGTGAAAAGGTGAACTATCAGACCGGGTCATAGAACACGCTTTTAAATAACACTTAACTTCTTATCTCCTGATCCATGCTTCATTGTTTTGTAAACACACATACACGTTTATATTTTTATCAGATAAAAAGAAACACATACATTAAATACACTAAATACAAACTCCTGCCCTTTTATATTTTAGTGTCTGTTACTTTTTTTTTATTAAAATCTTTCAATTATCTTAATTATCATTTAGATGAAACTTGGACAGTTTAGATTTCACCTGAAAAGACATAAACCTGAAAAAGTGTATTATTATTATAGGATGTTAAATTGGGATATTACAACATGAATGTGACATGGTTACGGACACTACAGATCATTTTTGCTTATAAAAGTGCCATTCTAAATGATTATTGTTGACGGTGACACTGAAACAGTCCGCTGTGTGTGTGTCTGTGATATAAACCCCCTGTAAGAGCTGAGACTGAGACTCATCCCCTCGTGGTGTTTAAACACCTTCTGTATTTATACCAGGAGGATCATTACATCAGCACTAACACTGGGTTCAGTCCGAGAACCAGCGCGGGAGGAAGTGGGCGGGAGTGTGTGTGTGTGTGTGTGTGTGTGTGTGTGTGAGACACTCTGACA
>NC_071114.1:2072500-2080000 GCF_024256425.1 Clarias gariepinus
CAGTGAATCTAAATGTGGAGTAAAAGTGATGTTATGAACAGTTATGTGTGGGATTTAATAATCTACTGTAAAATAATCTACTAATGCGCTACTGTCTCAATGTAAACAAACACCTGCACCAATAGATATTAATTAGAAAAGATAAAGTGAATATTTTGACTGGGATTAGTTCATATTTTCACTTTGGCTGAAATAACAGCGCTGAAGTGGTATAAGTGAATTTTAACACGCTGGAGTGGTTTTAAGACAAAACTTCATCTTTATCCTTTGATCTACTTTTTCCATTTCTCATCTGTGATTCACTCTCCGATTACCGAACAGGGAGTGTATTTGTCTGAGCACCAAAGAAGGACAACTTAGTGTAAACAAGGCGTAAGATACTCAACCTTACAGAATGGGATTTCTTTGTATTAATAAGTTAGACAGAGAGTTCTGCTGTACAGAGAGACACACAGACATGTACGTGGGCTTCAACCTCAAATAATAATAATCATAATAATAATAATAATATCACTGATTACATTAAAGATCAGATCAGATTAGTCCTGCTGTGGTGCTGGAACAGGTTTGGAGCTTTTAGTTCCAGTGGATTTGGGCTACAGAATACGAAGGCGTTGAAAGATAACGGCACCAGATGTATCTCATCAGCGTTGTTGATCCACATGCCAAGACTGTAACTGAAATATACACGATACATTACTAATAGATCATATCACTCTGTCTCCGTGCAGGAGGAAGACGCGCTGCTGATGGAGGAGAAGATTAAATGGGCCGACGGCTTCCTGGTCGTTTACTCCGTCACCGATCGCTGCAGCTTCGACGAAGTCATGCGCCTGTGCTTCCTGGTGAACCACATCCACAGCAGAAGAAACTGTCCTGATCCTCCGCCGGTCATCATCGTGGCCAACAAGAAAGACCTGGAGTTTGACCGGATGGTGTCGGGTGAGGAGGGCGAGAGTCTGTCGCACGCCCTCAAGCTTCCTCTGCGTGAAATTTCCGTCCGGGACGGCTGGGAGGAAACGGCCAGCGTCTTCCAGGCGCTCTACGCAGACATACTGCAGCAGATGGACAAATCGCCTCCATCCTTCAGAAGACGCGGCGTCTCCAGACTGATGGAGAGAATCCCCAGGATTCACTCCAACGCCACTCTGGGATCCACAGGACGCAGTTTCAGCTTCAGCTCATTCAGAGACCTGCTGCCCGACTGAGGAGCGTGAAGCTGGGAGACGCCGCTCAGTAGTCATCTCTTTCAGAACATTTCAGTGAGTAAAATGTGTTTATTCTATACGACGTCTTTCGTTAATGATGGAACTGTTAGAGCAGGATGGTCACGCGCTGGGGGAGGGGCATCAAAGTGAAGGAAGTACACAGATGTTTATTGAACTGGAACCTCCTAATAGATGTTTATCAGAAAACGGGACGGGACGTAGCCAGAAACGCATCCTTTGTTTATGGCTTGTTTTAACTTCTGCCTTTGAGGAACATCTCTCTCTCTCTCTACTGGGAGCTCCAGCACATGGTCCTGCTCGTTGCAGCTTCCCGAGTGATCCGGATCTTCTGAGTAGTTTAGGTTCAATAGGAAACTCCTTAAAACCTGGTTTGGGAGACGTGTGTTTGTGTGTGTGTGTGTGTGTGTGTGTTCTTTTTGAGGAACATCTTGTGTGAGATGAGACTCTAAAGCATGAACCTTCACAACATTCTTTAATGATGATTCTGTAAAGGAAAAGCTTTGTGGAGAAAGGACCATCTGCTGATGCACGTCATGACTTTGGGAAAAGTGTTTCAGTGACGTTATCGTCTGTCGATCTTAAATGTTTGAGATTCTTTCCAAAGGCATTGTGTAGGTAGCGTAGCTGAGATCGCAGATGGAGAGTGAAAGGTCCACGGCCGCGCTCTTCTCGCTCTCCATCTCGCGATCCACTCGGTTCTTTACAGGAAAAAAAAAACCACCTTGAAAGTGTAAATATTTTTGCTGAAGCCGCGTCTTTGTGAAAATGTCTTTTGGTTGTAGTTTCATGTCTTGAGGTTCACTGACGATCAGTTCTGTATGTTTTTGACTCTTTATCTGTTCTGTATCATCCTGAAATAAAGCTGTGTGTCTGTCAAAGTGTTACGTTGTAGTTTAACACACGCATTACCTGTTAAATGCACACACACACACACACACACACACTTATCAGATCAGCAGGTGTAATCTAATGACTCTTAACGAGGCGCTACACCGACGGCGCTCCGACGCGGCGCTGCTCAGGAGCCCTGATGCTCGTGTAAACGGAGCTGGAATAAGATGTTGTGACGTCACGATGATGTCCAAAACTCCGCCCCATCACGGGGGAGAACCTGACAAAGCTGTGTGCGCTGCTCTTATCATAACCCCTCATATAAACTCATTCCTACGACGTGTCTGTTACTGGAGCGCGAACACGTGACTGCGAGCGCGTTCCTCCTGTATCAGCAACGTGTGGAGTCAAAACACAATACGCTTTATTTCTTCATGTTATATATAATACAGAAAAGAAGCTACTTCTGAAGTTCATGTAGCGTGAAAGTGATCAGTAACTTCAGCCGTTTTTTTGGAGAGATGATTTTATATGAACCTCAAAAATGGCCATTTTTCAGCGTTATACTGTCTCACTTCAAACAATAATCAGTTAAAATCGCAAATTTATTCATATTTCTTTGAGTATTAATACTAAACCTTTTGTAAGCGTTTAGAAGCACATGACCTGTAAAATTGTTGCTTAAATTAAAGCACTGTGTGGAACATGAAGGACACCTCCCCACCAAACTAATCTGTAGTGTCCGTAACCATATTGATTATTATTATATGATTATGTCTGAAAATTCACTTTCAGCACCGACACCGTGTTCTGGATGAGTGTTTTTCAGCATGAGTTTAAGTGTATCCAGTGCCATCACTTCTGCTGCACTTGTTCTCTGCGTCTGGTGTGTGTGTGTGTGTGTGAGCGGACACTAAATGTAATAATTGAGGATCTAATCATTCAGACCAGGCTTTTTCTCCAGCACAGTGTTCTTCCTGCTCCACAGATCAGCTTGTGGTGAGATTTTCAGATCTTTATAGATGGTCTTCAGGTTCCTGCACAGATATTTTGTTAATATAAAAGAATGAAATAATAACCAGGGGACTCCTGAGGATTTAATTTAACCCTGAACCCGTCGAGGAATCTTTATGGTTCTGGTGTTTAGTGTCAGAGGATCAGGACAGCATGTGCCGAGTGTGTTGTCGCCGCGTCTCTGTAAATTCCAGAGTGACTCAGCGCTCACACTGCAGCCTTTGTGTTTGGTCAGTGAAGAGCGGTGCGCAGTGGGACGCCGCGGGGACGGAGAAGACGCCACTCATCCAGGCTGGAGCCGGACTCTGACCTTTCACACGCAGCCCGTTATTAACCTCACCGCGCTCTCCACTGTCACACCCAATCCACTCTCACACAAGGAGCACTTCACTATTATCTCACTAATTATCCAGCACAGAACACACACACACACACACACACACACACACACACACACACACACACACACACACTGACAACCAAGCAGCGCTGTTCAGCACACTGCTCTCAGACTTACAGTAAAAGTAATAAACATGAGCTCGCTGTGCCGCCGTGTCCCTGACCCGGACGTGTCCCTGACCCGGACGTGTCCCTGACCCGGACGTGTCCCTGACCCGGACGTGTCCCTGACCCGGACGTGTCCCTGACCCGACCCCAGGACACCAGGAGCAGTAACGGTGCTCACGCCAATCCAGTCACCTGACATGCCACGCCCTAAAATTACACAAAGATAACCCGAGTAAATGTATATTATTATTATTATTATTATTATTATTATTATTATTATATTAAGGGAACCAGGTCTGTCCAAACCTGCCTGGCACTATGTAAAAAAGTAATTGCCCCCCTAAATCTAATAACTCAATCAATTGGTCCGCTGCTAATTTTGGTCCGCTCTTCCTTGCAGGATTATTTTAATCCACCCACATTCTCGAGAATGAGCGGCCTGTTTAAGGATCTCATTCAGATTTAAGTCCGGACTGGACCACTCCAAAACCTTAATTTTGTATTTTTGAGCCGTTCAGAGGTGGACTTGCTGGTGTTTCAGATCATTGTTCTGCTCAAGGTCAGGAACTGATGGCTGGACATCCTCTTTTTTCGGATTTTGGTAGAGTTTAGAACTCATGGTTCCATTAATTATAATAAATTGTCATCATCTTAGTTTTATGTAAAATGTAACGGAACACAACTAACAAAAAGTCCAACTATTTGAACTTTTTTGTTAGTTGCCCAAAAGTCTTGTGGAAAATCGAGATGTTTGTCTCAAATTAACATATGTGTGATGAGCGTGTGTGTGTGTGTGTGTGTGTGTGTGTGTGTGTGGTGGTCTGTCATGTACTGGCGTCAGAGCTGTAATGTATCCCCCCGCCCCCTCCCACCCCGCCCCCCAGAGACTCCACCTTGACCCTGAGCAGGATCGAGCACTTGTTTAACATTAATGAGTGAATAAATGAAGAGTGATAACAATATCCTGCATGCGTGGATAAACACGTGGAGTGCAGTGTGTGTGTTACAGTAAGTGGGCTACTGATGTAATCAGAATTAAAGGAGTCTCATGAATCAAGATGAGAGTTTCCCCCTCGTCTCATCATCTACACGAGGTAATAAGGTCAGGGGCGTCCGCTCGGGGTCGGTGTGTACGCTTCAGCCGGATCATAAGGAGGCGTATTGTTTCATTCAGCACAAGGAGTGAGCAGGTGAAGATCAAAGGAGTGTGTACAGGTGAGTGTAACTCAAGTTTCAGTTTCTAAACCAATCAAAACGCAGATGATAAACCTTCAACAAAGTCTGGGCCTCGTCTAACAGGCTGAGTGAGAAATTTAGGAACATGCAGAAGAAATCTGAGAAAATCCGGTGAACCTAATAAACATAAATCACGACTGCAGCTTATATTATCTGTGGAGATTCCTGCACGTTCATGTCTGGAATATACAGTCGAGTTCAATTTTATAGTCAGAATCAAACACCTGAGCTTGAGCAAGGCCCTGAACCCTGTCTGCTCCAGGGGCGCTGTAAAAATGTCTGACCCTGCGCTCTGAAAAGATGAATGCAGCGAAGTATAGGGATATTCCGTACGAAAACCTTCTCCAGAGTGCTCAGGACCTCAAACTGGGCTGAAGGTTTACCTTTCAACAAGACAATGACCCTAAACACACAACTAAAATAATGAAGGAGTGGCTTTACAACAACTCTGTGACTGTTTTTGAGTGGCCCAGCCAGAGCCCTGACTTAAACCCAATTGAGCATCTCTGGAGAGACCAAAGAATGGCTGTCCACCAACGTTTACCATCCAACCTGACAGAACTGGAGAGGATCTGCAAGGAGGAATGGCAGAGGAACCCCAAATCCAGGAGGGAAAACCTTGTTGCATCTTCCCCAAAAAGACTCAAGGCTGTATTAGATCAAAAGGTGCTTCTACTAAATACCAAGCAAAGGGTTTGAATACTTAGGCCCAGTTTCTTTTTAATAAATCTACAAAAATGTTAACAATTCTGTTTTTCTGTCAATATGGGGTGCTGTGTGTACATTAATGAGGAAAAAAATTAACTTGCGAATGGCTGCAATATAACAGAGTGAAACAGAGTGAAAAATTTAAGGGGTACTTTCCGTACCCACTGTATATATTATTAATGTAACTTCGATGTGAGCTAAAATTTGAGTTGTGTCTCTGTATTTATCTTGTTTTCCCAGCGATCTCTCCATACACTTTACATTTTACAGAGTGTTGATGTACATGAGCCGCATCACGAAAGTGCTGTGATCATCTGCAAATTCCTGGCCTCAAACATTTATACACAACTTCACAAAAAAAAAAAAAGATCTCTGTTATACTTGCACTTTTATTTCATGACGTACTGCTTCCAAGTGTATTCTGATTTATATCTTTGAAACTTTGACACTGAAACATAAAAATGTAAACTCTACTACATGGGGGAGTCAAAAATGATGCGCACCCTGGGTTGTATTAAAACCTTCGAGGCTTCTGTGTCCCCGATGTGAACGTGTTAAATCAGTTTATTCATAACTGCAATGGGAGCAAAAATTGATTCATCATGCAGTGAGTCTGTTTTTTTGTGGTCTGTGTACCTGAACTCATAGAAGAGCATAAACAGAAGTGTTTGGATATCTGTAAACAACATTCACACCGATACTCTGAGGAAGGTCATTACTGAGAATCATTACTGGTGACGAGACACGGATTCATCACTACGAGTCTGAGACTAAACGGCAGAGTCGAACAGAAACATCCCCAATCACCAACTGAGAAAATGTTTAAAAGATAAAACAAATCAGCTGGAAAATTCATTAGTGTTACAGTTTTCTGGGATTCCCAAGGGCCAGAAGTGTTGGAACAGTATCAGGAAAAAGGTTCAACAATCAACACCACTCGTTACAGTGAGACACTTAAAGAGATGAAGACTACACTTTAAACACAATGGACTGCTATACGAGGGCGTCGTGATCTCACACACTTCTGCACACACTGTCGACTCGCTGAGGTGTTAAAGGGTCACTTCACTTCCGATGAAGAACTGAAGACAGCGGTGCATTCGTGGCTCGCAGCTCAGTTAAAAACATGTTTAATGATGGAATAGGAAAGAGAGGCACAAAGTGTATTAAACAAGATGATTAGGTTGAACAATTTGTCTTTTCGTTTTTTTTCGAAGTGCTGATTATTTTTGACTCACTCTTGTAAATTTCCATCTATAAGCTTCTCCTTTTTAACCTCATTAGACATGAAGCTAAATGAGAAGACAAACATCTTCACCTTGTCTGATTTATGTTTATGAAGACATGCTGTATGTTTAACTTTAGATAAAGTATCCTGTAAAGGCATGAGCTCTGGATATTAGTTATAATAAAATAAAATGAAATAAAATAAAAAGCCCAGATGAGTGTCAGGGTGTAGTTTAATTGGCAAAAACCCATCTGAAAGTCAGGAGTATAGCAGGCTCTCAGATGTGAACAACAGACACACAGTCAAGAGGAACAGACGAGTCGAAGGCACATGGAGAGCTGGCAGTGGCCGAGCAATGACTTTTACCTTTTTTTGTTTTTAACTGTTTTTGTAAAGTCAAGCACTTTTAATTCATCCCTTTTAAAGCACTTGTTATTGATGTGTGTGTGTGTGTGTGGCTTCAGAAGAAGAATTATACTGTCGTCCCCTGAGTGTTGATTTATTCTACACGAGATCAACGGAATACTGAGAGTGTTCGTCTCCAGGGCCCCCCAGGAGTTCCAGCTGTGCTAGTCCAAGGCACTTGATTCAGCCACAGGTTTCACGAGTTGCTGTAACGTCAGGCAGGATGGAGCTCTGTGCAGCTTCTTTAACCCCCCCTTCCCAATAACACACACACACACACACACACACACACACACACACAGAGTTCTGTCTGCATGTACAGCGCAGTAGAGACGTTTATGG
>NC_071114.1:2090000-2237500 GCF_024256425.1 Clarias gariepinus
ACACACACACACACACACACACACACACACACACACACACACTGGGGTCAGTGCACATGCATCAGTTACACATAAACACACTGTTATTAACACACAGAATTCTCCTGGAACATTCTGGAAGACGGACCAGGCTGTCAATCACCTCATCATCAGTCTGAAGAAGTTTAAACCTTTAACTATCTTTCAAAACAAAATGAGGAGTTCTGAAGGATGAGACCTAAACATGAAATCTCAAAATTAAGTCAATGTTAAGATCCTGATTAACCAACCAACCCCCCCCCCTCCACACACACACATGCAGGGACCTGGTAGAGAGGAGCAGCAGGAGCAGTGTGAAGTGCACAAGCCTGGAGTGATAAGGGTGAGAGAGGCATGTTCAGAGTGGAGAAGATGGGAACTGGGCGTGGCCTGTTGATCAGGGGTGTGGCTTGAGCCAAAGCTTCATAAGTTGAAGGAGAGGGCTGAGGAGGAGGAGAGGAAGAGGAGAAGGAGAGTGATGATGAAATGTGGAGCTGAGATAGAGAGAGAGCGGAAACACTGACAGGTAGTCCGTACATCACTGTAGAGCTGAGAGAAGGAAACACAAGTGTGTGTGTGTGTGTGTGTGTGTGTGTGTGTGTGTGTGTATAAAAGTGTAAATCATTGTTCCTTATATAGAAAAAAAACTGTTAATAATGATCCTGAGCCAAAGACCACTCACATAAATAACTTGAGTGTTAGTGAGATTAATCAACACAGGGACACTGTGAGACAGAGAGAGAGAGAGAGAGAGAGAGACAGAGAGACAGAGAGAGAGAGACAGAGAGAGAGAGAGAGAGAGAGAAAGAGAGAGAGAGAGAGACAGAGAGAGAGACAGAGAGAGACAGAGAGAGAGACAGAGAGAGAGAGAGAGAGAGACAGAGAGAGACAGAGAGAGAGACAGAGAGAGAGAGAGACAGAGAGAGAGACAGAGAGAGAGAGAGAGAGAGACACAGAGAGAGAGAGAGACAGAGAGAGAGACAGAGAGAGAGAGACAGAGAGAGAGAGAGAGACAGAGAGAGAGACAGAGAGAGAGACAGAGAGAGACAGAGAGAGAGAGAGAGAGACAGAGAGAGAGACAGAGAGAGAGAGAGTGGAAACAGACTCTATTCCTGTTATTTTCTCGTGCCTTTTCTCTAAGCTTTGGCAGTACAGATGTAAACATTTGTCACGTCAATAAAACACCTTTATATCTTGAATCTTGAGGGGGGGGGGAGTGTGGGGAGGGGATGGAGAGAAGAGAGAGAAGAGAAAAACATGGGTAGGAGGAAGGGATGAGTGGGGAAGGGAAGGAGGGAGAGGAGAGAGGGCACGTGTAAAAGAGAGAGAGGGGGAGGGGGGGTATAGCTCTGTTTGAGCAGTGACTCAGGAGCTCCAGTACTCTCTCTCTCTCTCTCTCTCTTTCACGTGCCCTCTATTTTTCTCCTGCTCCTCTCTTCCCCCTCTCCCTTATTCCCCACTCATCCGTTCCCATGTTTTTCTTTTCTCTCCCGTTTCTCACAGATTTATACGTCTACACCATACACACATCAACTGATGAATATATTTGTTCATAATATATTATTGACACATTCACACATAAGGGCTTTAATATTGATGCGCTTGTGGTGTGTGTGTGTGTGTGTGTGTGTGTGATATAAATGAACCACACTGGGGTTAAAGTCCCCACCTTTGCGTTTGTGCTGGGCGCGGTGTGATTACTGCTCCCGTTCACGTTTGCGCTGCGCTCCTTTCGGCTATCATCCACCTCCGCGCTGGTTCCCGAGCCCTTCTTCTTCTTCAGCTTAGCCAGGATGGAGGATTCTCTCTCGGGGAAAGGCGGCATCTCCTCCAACACCGTGGCCTTTCAGAAGAACCGTACACACAGAGAACCGTGATGTGAAGCATGAAGCAGAGAGCGCTTAAGATCCTTAAAGTGTGCAGGAGTTTATTTACACTGCAGCATGAATATCTGGTTAAATACACAACTCTACATGAGATATGTGGGCGTGGGGCGGTCCCGAACCCGCCCTGAGTGTTAGGAGAACCCGTGTTCCTCTGGACGAGGGCGTACCAGGATGTCGGTGCTGGCGATGCAGCTGAGGCGCAGGTACTCGACGGCGCGCTGCTGCAGCTCCACGTCGGCGTTCCTCAGCTGACTGTCCGAGCGCAGGACCTCCTGTATGGTGCCCTTCACCTCGGGGAACAGGTTGATGAACTTGACGTAGGCCGACAGGAGCAGGGCCCGGGTGGGGACGGAGCACAGGTGGAACTTGGAGTGGAGGAGGTTAAACTGAATGAGAGGACTGAAGGAGGGACAGAAGGGAAGAGAGGAGAGGGATTAAATCTGTCTCTGTTCATCACAGCACTCAGCAGTGTGTTTAAACATGACTTCAGTCTAATACACACACACACACACACACACACACACACACACACACACGTATATAAAAGTTCAACAGTAAGAGTTTGATTAATCTGACAAAGATCACAACTCATCTAGACTTTTACAGGTCATAGTCGAACACCATGATCTCCAGGACATCCCATAATAACTTACACAGAGCCAAAGAGCAACTCTCACACATCACTGTATCATCAGCGCACACACACACACACACACACACACTTTAGATCAAGTGACAGTGTTTCCTTCCTGGTTTGTCTTCTTTTTCCTCTCTTTCTCCATCGTCGTCACTTCACCTCCTTCTTTACTCTTTCCTTTCTCCACCTTCTTGTTTCCTATTGTTTCTTCCCTCCTTTGTTTCATTCCTACATTTCCTTCCTTCTCTCCCTTCTGAACTCATTTCCTTCCTCCCTTCTCTAGTCTCCCTCTTTTGTTCTCCCCTTCCCTGTTTAAGTTAACCCTTCCTTTCCGCCCTCCATCTGTCCCTCCCTTGTTCACTAGACCCCACCAGAGCTTGTCCCTGTGCTGTATGTCCTGCTCTGTCCCTCACCCGGTTGTGTGTGTCTCCCGTTCTGATCAGGACAGACCTGATCAACATTACATCAGTAATATCACAGTCACCTGGAGCGCGGGTCTCCGGCAATAAGGTTTCCAAATTCGCCCAGAATGTATCCGCCCACTTTGACCAGGTTTTCGTGGCAGGCTGGAGCCTGTAGCGCCTGTGGAGGACAGACAGATAACACAGCGACACATTATCACCATGGCAACATGTAAAGGACAGCCAGGTGTGGAGGAGTAGATGTGATCAGTGACGATACCTCGAACACGGTTTTCGCGGCGTAGCCCTGCACGTCGTCTCTGTTGATGACGATCTGTATGACGCGGTACCACACCTCCTCGCTCACATAGTCACCGGCGATGCGGATCAGGTTCAGGATGGTGTCCACGTACCATGTGTAGTCCACTGCGTACTTCTCCGCCAGGATGGCCACCTTTAGCACCTGGGGCAGGACGACGGAATTAAAGTCACTAAAACACACGTCCTGTGGATTAAACTGCACCGGTACACCGGGGGGCGCCACTGCGGACGCTCGCTCTGTGTGAAGACGTGTTACAGAGCACTCTACTAACTGAGGTGGAGGGGGGGGTGAGGAAGAGCAGGAGGAAGGTGAATAAAGAAAATGAAGGTGGAGGAGGATGAGAAAGAGGAGATGGAGAAGATAAAGGTGGAGGAGGATGAGAAAGAGGAGATGGAGAAGATAAAGGTGGAGGAGGTGGAGGAGAAGGAGGAGGTTAATGAGGAGGAGATGGAAGATGAGGACATGAAGGATGATGATGAGGAGGAGATGGAGATGAAGATTACCAACACACACTTACAATCTCTTCTCTGATGGAGTAGTCAGCCGTCTCCAGGTAGCTGAGCATCTCTGCTACTATCTGCTTGGCGTTGCTGCGGTCACACATGGCGTAGAGAAGATCTACTGCACGCTGCCTCACACTCACATCACGCTCAGTCTGTACACACACACAGAGTTACACTTTAGTGTATTCACTTCATCAAGTATTGATTTAGACACAGTAGGAGTGGAGAAGATTAGATGAATGAGATATAAGGATGAGATCTGTCGTGTCACATCGACCTGGACGAGCACTCGAGCCTTCACACACCCAAGATAACCAAGGTGCGACCTTGTGTGTGTGTGTGTGTGTATGTGTTGATAGTTTGACTTAAGGGCCCGTGGCAGTGTGAGAGTTGACCAGACACTCCATCAGTGAGGGTGTGGGCTTAACACCGCGGTTACTCTGAGGTGTGAGAAACACTGGTGTTTACCTTTAGTGCGTTGATTACAGTGTCGATGTGGGTTTTAACGGCCTCGTGGGAAAACTCTGAACTGGCCAGCGTGCACATGCTCTCCAGGGCCAGATAGCGCAGGTTCGTCTCTCTGTGCTGAAGGAACTGACCCAACTGATTACAGGCTCGCACCAGCAGGGTCGGCTCACTGAGAGACAGACAGAGAGAGACAGAGAGAGAGAGAGACAGAGAGAGAGAGAGACAGAGAGAGAGACAGAGAGAGAGACAGAGAGAGAGACAGAGAGAGAGAGAGAGAGAGAGAGAGAGAGAGAGGTTTGAGCTGACAGCAGTGTAAAGAAACCACTCTTTAGACCCGTGGTGAGAGGAAAGGCCTCTTGACATGTCAGACCTGCTGTAGACGAGAACAAGCTACAACCAGCACGAGCTCACACACAGGTCCTGGGAAAATAAACACTATGAGCTAATGACACACACACACACACACACACACACACTTACTAACTGTAAACACAGCAGGAGGTGGAACTCTGGTGGGCGTATCAGAGACAGCAATCTGACACTGCAGGTGGCTTTATAACTATAATGCTTTATACCATGAGACATAAACTATCATCTCAGCAGACCTGTGATCTTACTGATACATATATTAAACATAATATTTCATAAACATAGAGGTTGTGTAATATAGTTTACCTTGCAGAATCGTATCTTTACCAGCAGAATGATAAAATCATAGGAGAGAGAGAGAGAGAGAGAGAGAGAGATAGAGAGAGAGGAAGCCCAAGACAGTGACGAAGAGAAGATAAAAGAAATAGTCAAAACAATGTATGAGAAGAAAGACTATCAGACTCTGAACAATGATACAACAGTAAGTTCTGACAGTAATCTGATTAAACGAGAGCCGTTAGACAGTAACAGCACTGTCCCGTGTAACCATATGTATGAGTGGGCGTGTCCCAGGTGTTGTCCAGTGGTTAATGACACTAACTGTGTGTCTCAGCGTGGGTGAGAGTAGGTCTGTACGGTCCGCAGTACTGAGGAGAGAGCAGCTGTCTGACTAAACCCACATTCACACCCAGTCACAGAAGCACTTTCAGTAAGAACACACATCTGATAACGTTATGGCGTCTTAAACAACACGCCGTCTCTGCACTAATTCTGAAACTTTGTTTTATTTCCACCTAATGTGAGCTACAAAGCTAACTAGCGTCTAACACAAGGCTGAATCCCAAATCCCTCTCTAACCCCTGATCAAGGGCACTACTTGGTTTGTGGAAGATGGGATTGTACACCCTACATAGTGCACTAGCTTTCCATTTAACACTATTTGGGATTGGACCCCAGAACCCTGAAGTTACTGGAGCTGATACTCTAAAGTGTAATAAGTGTAAATATAAAGTAGATCATAGATCATAAATAAAGAAAGAAATCATATTCTGTTAATAATAAAAGGTGTTTGTGGAACTGGTGTATCACTCGAGGTCGTGGACACGAGGACTGGAGAGATCACAGACCTGTCGTGATGGATGATAAGACTGATGGCCTCAAACAGCACGGCGTTCTTGGCGTTAGAGTGCTGCACTTTCTTGGATTTGGGAGGCTCCTGTGCTTTGTTCAGGATCGTCTCCAGGCACTCGGTCAGACGTCCACGAATCGCTGCATCCTCTGAAAACACACATTTAACATTCACTATGAGTTTAAAGGGGAAAGAGAACGGCACAGCTGACACATGACACGCTACAGTTAGGGAAAATCAAGTACAGATCACACACACACACACACACACACACACACACACACACACAATCCTGTTACCTAGGTGATTTTAATCAGTGGTGCTTGCGAAGTGAAGATCCCATAGACTTAACATTGAGAACACCCTTGATGGATTCTGGTGCGAAGCAGTAATTTTGTAGAAATATAAAATTTACCACATTTAGGAACCAATCATGCAGAAATCAACAGGGTGATTCCTGAATAAGACACCAAACAGGAAGTGCTCACAGTTGCATTGTCTATGCTATGTTATCTTCCATAGGAACTTTGAGTTTGACCACGGCAAGCACCACTCAATTTTTTCAGAGAATGTACCTCTCTAGTTGTTTCTGAAATTTCTTTATGACATCACCACTTTGTTATGTAGAGTATTTAACAGCTGAACATGTTCACCTTACAGTCTTATACAGGCTACAGGTTCTACTCCTCTCTACCCTCAACGTTTGTCTTCACTGATGAGGACAGAAATAAGAATAAAGCGTACTGTACATGGCTCTGCAGGGCTGAAATTCGCGTTTATTATAAAACAAAATTTAATTTATTTTAATTAAATTTATTTTAACAATGAACACCACACCAAAGCAGCCTTACAAAAATCCAAATAGAGATTTATAATAACATCCATAACCATCGAGCCAAAGGACAAACTCAATCATTCATTCATTTGTTCTTTAGTAACAGCTGTGTCCTGGTCAGGGTCGCACAGGGCTAAATAAAATATATGTCTTTATAGGTGGGTCAGCTCAAGAGTGAGTACGCGGCAAAAATAACAGCAGGCTTGGACAAACTTAATTTAGAAGCTGGTGGGAAAGGGAAAAAACAAAAACAAAGAGGGGCACAAAACCCACTGTACCGATCACATCACCACCTTTAAATTATAAATCAGATCAGCAACTAAAGACATCCTGGATCATTTTTACTTACTGTTTATTAATTATAGACCTTTGGAACACAAAACAAGACACTTGACACCCTGTCTTACAGGAACACAACATTCAAGATGTGCAATCTTTAAATCAAATCTAATAAATACTTACCTGTTGTGCAACACAAGATACACATAAGTTTTTGTTTACACAACAATTTTTTTTATTCACTATTGTAAGGGAAAAAAAAGGTAGGAAAAAAACGCGCTAATGATGAGAAACAAATTCAATAAATGTGCGGGGCTGGACGGCGAGTGGGCGGGGCTTCTCTCTAAGTGGATGTGACCTGGCAATGCCTTGCAAGTACAAGGTGGAAAGACTATTTGCGGGTCTAAGTAAGCAAACAAATTTTTTTTTTTAAAGTTAATTAAAAAAAAAAAAGTTTTATGTTCAGGAATTGTCCTAAATATAAATGTCTTGCAATAAGAGGGATGAACTTAGATTTAGACTTAATAAGGGCTCTCAATTTTAACGCATCAACACGTGATTAATCCAGACATTTTCTTGTGTTACTATCTTTTACTTAATAGATGCTTAATGTGGGAGCCTCCAGTGACGGAGTGGAATTGGATACCACTAAATTAGGGGAGAAAATCGAAAAAAAAAAAAAAAAAAAAGTAAGATGTGGGAGTGCTGGCTCAGGCGACTAAGGCTCTGGGTTCGAGTCCTGCCCATCAGTGGGATGCCATGTCCCCATACTACCCATATTTGTTAATATTTAAGATTTTATGAAACTGTATAATCAGTCGTTTATGCTTTTTAAATCCGAGTATTGTTAAATTGTGATAAAGTAGATGAAAAACTTTAACTGACTGACAGCACTAGTTTAGTTCTTGTGTGTGCTGAGCCGTGGGGATCAGTGGTGTAGTATCAAGTCTACACCAAACCAAAGCGTGTCTCGGCTGATCTGATGTTATCTCTTGTACAGACGCTCCCTTTCTGTCACGCTGCTCAAGCTGAACCACAGACTCCATAAAACTAGACAGACCAGTCACATGAAACAGCCGTCATGCTGCTACGCTAAAGAGGCTCTTTAAGCTCTCCTGTGGTAATCATGCTGTGTGACGGGACGCTAACAGACTTGTGTGGAATCTTGAGCTGAAGTAAACACGTCCCAGCCTGGCTGAGAGGGGGTTTAGGTCTTTATCTCTGTAGAGCAGACAGATGCACTGGGTTTAATGTAGACGCGTGCTATGTTTACCCATGACCTGTCTTAAAATATATACAGAGAGATATGATGTGTGTTTGAATAGGTAAGCCTTGTGGATTAATGAAAAGCTGCGTTTCCTGAAGCTCCTCTGTGATTGTTACTGGTCGCTGTTGTGAGACTCTTCTGCTCTATTCCTGGCCTGCGAGTCCTCCACAGCTGTTCCTGTGTGTATGTGTGTGTGTGTGTGTGTGTGTGTGTGTGTGTGTGTGTGTCTCTCTCTCTGGCACCACGCTGCTTATCTCTGAAACATGCCTGTCAAATCATCACCATGTTCAGTGTTAAACCTGAGATACAATACTGTGCAGTGGACACACATTCAGTATGATGATGATGATGATGATGATGATGAGACAGCACCACACTTCCAAGATCTTAAACTACTAAACAACTAAAATCCTAAAACCTGGTGAACTGTTTATTACATAAAATATAAAAAGCCCTGTGACCCAAGCAGAATGAATCAGGGGAACGTCTTGCTCTGGCGAGTCTCTCACACACCGAGGTCGTGTTCCTCCTCTAACTTTAGTGGACAGAACCGACAGCAGGAGTGGTGGACAATCAAGAGTGGAGGACAATCAGAAGCCAGTCCAAGTGATGCAATGAGCCAGCCTTTTAAATGTATTAGCAACAGGGAACATACCGTTATCCTCATTAGTGAATAATTACACCTCGGTTCAAATGAACACAGCGATATCGGAATGTACTGGTGGTGTAAAAGAGATAAAAGAACACTTATGTAATTAGAGGATGTGGAGAAAAGAATAGACGAAAAAAAGAAGGATGATTGAGATTGATGATGTGGAACATCTGAAAGACGAGTTAGTTCCTCTTCACGCTTCAGTTACAGTTTCAATAAACACTTGTTCTATTATGACCATCACTATTTCTTTAACTCTCTCTCTCCCCTTTAAAATCTGACCTGCCTTGAACCAGCAAAAAAACAAACAAACAAAAAAAACAAACAGGTTACAGGTAGTCTCCGACTTAGACATTTGAATTATAAATTTCTGATTATGAACATCCCGCGGTTTTACAAACATTCGTAGATTTAAACAAATCGCAGCAAATCACGGCTGTAGCTCACGTGTATTGTACAAAAAAGACACTACAGTGGACCAGATGCCAATATTTACAATTATATACAATATTTTAAGTGTGTAAAGTGAATGCATAAAATGTTATTATATTTAATGATTTTAAAAAATCATTTCTCGTCGGCCTTCCTGAGGGTGAATAATCCTAATTTCAGAAAATCCTCAACAAAGTTTACAGGTCAAAGAGTTCACAGTCCAATACAGTGGAAAACAGCTCTGAGACAAAATGGGCATCTGTTCAAGCGGGCAGTAAAAACCATGGAGCATTTTCCCCTCCCTTCCAGGTTCAGTTATGAGGTCAGCCAACTTGTTAGGCAAGTTTAAAAAGGCTTACATGCGGTTACCACATGATGGCAGTGTTGGGAAAGGGGACAGAGATTTGGTCAAGTGGATTGGTATGCCTTACATTGTATATTTGTGGGAAAGGGGTGCAAGACTCACTTTGTCAGACTTAAGAACAAATCCGACTTATGAACTTCCCTTACTTTTGGAAACATCAAGAGAGGTAATTTAAGTCACTCTTTTAGTAAATCATGTCCAAAATTTTCTATACAATCAATAACAGGACACCTGTAAAACACACACAAATGCACATGCGCCTACCTGGGGGTGGGTAACACTGGAGGAGGCGGAGCAGTTTTACGGACAACCAGGGAGCTGCTACAAAATAATAGGTGTAGTCCTGCAGGTCTGTGGACGCCGACGAGACGATCTGAAAATAAAATGACCACGCAGAAAAATACGACCTGATTAACTTTTAGAAGGTCAGAGTTCAGTCTGACACGTAAAACATGATTCTGATTAGCGCTTGTGAAATTCATGCACAAACATCAGAACACCCCGAGATACGATTCCTTAGACTAATGAGTTAAATTAACAGCTACCATTCTCACACACGCACACACGTGTTTATAATGAACTTCAGATCATTAATGATATTTCTCTGTACTCAGACTGGCGCTGTAGACATTATCTAATCATCTTCTGATTAAAATAATAATTTAAAGTGCCTACTTGACTCTGTACATACTTTATAGTGTGGTAGTGTTTAGTGAACTTGAGGCTCGGTGAGCTTACCCTGCTGAGTCTGGCCACGGCCAGAGACACGGCGGTCTTGAAGTCGTCTGGGTTCTTCTGAGCCAGAGTGATGATGAGACTGGTCGCTGCCGTCACCACTCCCTGGGAAAAGGGCACTAAAGTCATTACTACAGTCTAATCTCATCCTGTTATTCCTTAGCAGAAGAACGCCTGTTAGACAAAATCAAGTAAAACTGTCAAAATAGAGAAATGAACAGGAAGTGTGTGGTTCTCTATTACTGAGCTCTGACACTGACAGGGGTTGAGGGATGATGACTGTGACTGGAACACAGGACAGGACCAGTGTGGCAGACCAGATCATTACGGGACTGTGATTAGGCAGGCTGGGATGAAACCAGTGTTTTATATACGAGTGTCAAAAGACTGATCATCATCAACTCATCATATATTAATACAGTATATAAACCTGTCCTGTTGTTTGTTTCATAAAAACAGAGGGCTTATAACAGAGGGTGTGTGTGTGTGTGTGTGTGTGTGTGTGTGTGTACACTAGGCAGTGTACCGTACCAGATGCTGATCGTTGAGGAGATGCACCACACGCGACGTCCACTCGCCCATAGGGACCAGGTCAGGGGACGTCCGGTTGAGCCGTAACAAACACAGCGCCGCGCTCTGCTTCACACTGTCCATCGTGTCTCTGTCCAATAAACACAATAAAAAATCAATTTAAAAAACTCAACACAGGTGATCATTCTGTCTGTATTTACAATAAGAATCTTTTAAGACACGATTCTGAAATGTAGCGCTAAGAGAAATTCTTCCATTATTCTTGAACTTTAAAAGAACTTTGAATTCCTCTCATTTACACTCTAATTAAAGCCTCTCTCTCTCTCTGAGTGTAAACAGCGCTATGGAAACCCCCATGCTTTATCAACCTGTGGGTGTTACGGTCTGTTCTTTTCCCTGTGGGGCGTCACTGGGCTTCACAATCCTGTCAGGTATAAACTGAACATTAAGGTAGACTATTAAACTTTCTCTCTCTGTGTGTCTCTCTGTGCGTCTCACCCTGCCACCAGTATGCGGGGCACATCGGAGGCGAAGGCCTCTGCCATCTCTCTGCTGCCCACGTTGGCGATGCAGTGCAGTGCCAGGTTCATGAAGGTGGGGTTCCTGCTGCTCAGATCGTTCTTTATGGCGTTGTTAATGAGGCGGATCAGATCGCTGTTACTGTTTACCAGCACAGAGATAAACAGGTAGCCCTGAAACATCACACACACACAAACACAAGAGGGAGAAAAAAACAACAACAAGACTTTAATCTCATTTGAAGAAGTTTTGAGCTCAATCGGCAGAAAGAAACCTGGATCAGGTCAGAGTGTGTTTTTCCTGCACTGAGGGGTACCTGGGCAGTTTTTCAGACACATTCATTATAGAAAGCGAAATGCGTATGGCGCACACACACACACACACACACACACACACACACACAAGTTCTCTGAATCTACTTAATTCAAGGGGGAGAGGTCTGTGCTACAGAAAGACGAGGAGGAAAGGAATTAATTTTTTTTATTGTCTTGAAGTGACAACACATTTCATTAATCCTGACAAACTCGTAAACCAAGACTTGTTCGTTTTTAAGTCAAAATTTATAATAAAAAAACTTTGCTCATCTTGCGGAACACTCGCAAACCTCGTTACTTGCAATCCGAGGTTTCACTGTAATACAGAAAATGTGTATGGCCAAAGAAGCTACTTTTGAATTTTATGCAACATGAAGGCAATCAAACTCGCTTCCCTAAAAAGTTTAAGTTGCTAACTTCAGCCGTTTTAGAGAGATGATTTAATATGAGCCCCACAATTTGACTGTTTTTCAGTGTCACTGTCTCACTTCAAACAATAATCATTTAAAATGGCACTTACTCATATTTTTTATGAGTATTAATACTAAACCCGGTGTAAGCTTCTAGAAGCATATGACCTGTAAAAATTGTTGCTTAAATGAAAGCATTCTGTGAATAATGAAAGACCCCCCCCCAAAAAAAAATCTGTAGTGTCCGTAACCATGTCAAATTCATGTTGCAATATCACAACAATTTAGCATTCAATAATAATACACTTTTTAAAATTAGTTTTTTTCAGGTGAAATCTAAAATGTCCAAGTTTCATCTGAATGATAATTAAGATCATTGAAAGATTTTATGTAAAAAAAGTTAGGCACTAAAATATAAAAGGGCATGAAAATGAATTACGCGTATTTAATATATGTATGTTTTTCTTTTTATCTGATAAAAATATAAATGTGTATGTGTGTTTACAAAAAACAAAGAATGGATCAGGAGATACGAAGTGTTAAGTAATATAAAAACGGTGTTATATGATCATATCTTTTCTAGGTGTTAATAATCTTGTGAGTGCTTATAAATGTTCTAGTGAAGAGACATGTTAATATATTTGGAGATCATGTTGTGTAATGTGATCCTCCCAGCATGCATTTTCTCTGGGTTCCCTGTTCTCTGTAAAACGACTGACTACAAAACTGTGTGAGAGATCCTAACTCTGTGTTCCTGCTCAGAGGAACTCCTGTGTGTGTGTGAGATATTATCGAGATGTTATAGTTATTAGTCGAGTTCCCTGGTCACTTTAGAGCAGTCGGTGTGTAGACGGTCCTCCCGTAGAACTTACGATCTGTTTCTCTGTGTATTTGTTGGAGCTGAGGAGGTTCACCGCCTCCATGTGTCCAAAGTCGATGTCGTGTCCCAGGAGGAAAATAAACAGCAGCTTACACACGTATTTCTTCTTACTGTAGCCATCCAGAGCTTTATCTCCTAAACACACACACACACACCAGACATCCTAATCTCATGATGATGTTCAGTTCACTTGTTATCCAGGTGTTACACACAGACACACACACATATATACACACACACAAAGCTGATCATACCTTTAAACTTGGAGCGAATGTTGGCCAACTCTTTGTTTATTCTCTTGATCTCCGCCTCCTTACTTTTACCTGTAAATACAAACGAACACAAAGACATCCCATAATATTACTACAGTATACACACCAACACTTCATCACATGGTTACATTATAGTTATACTATATTCTTACATTCCTTAAGGTTATTCAAAATACCCTTTAGCTTCAGCACACAAGACATCCAAAAGTATGTGCACCCCACCCCAACCATATGTTCTCCTTGGCTGAGCTGATTGTACACAACGTGTGTGTTTACACTGTGGCCTGGAGGTGTTTCTAATTTAATCATCCCTCCTCATTCAATTGAATTCAACTTTATCGTATAGTGCTTTTATAGCATTTTTCCTCTACACGCACACACACACACACACACACACACACACACACACACACACACACACACACACACACAGTGCTGATCATTACAGCCTCATTTCTCCGGGCCAGAGAGAACACTTCTCCACAATACTCCTGTTGAAGCTTCCATGGTGATGTTTGACCCTCTAACATGGTGGACGTTCATACTTGGGTGCCTCCAACTCCTTTATCAGTTCCTTTATCGTTCTTAAAGTTCATCACTCAAAGCTCAGATTCATTTGTTCTTTCTGAACCTATGCCGTGTGTATGTGAGAAGCCCAGATTTTTATACAAGGGCTGTACTAAAAGTAGCAAGCATGGCTTTTTATTAATGACATGGCTGGTTCACCTTTCTCAGACACGTGACCACCTTGAGGTCGGTCTAAAAAAAAGGAAAAAAAAAAAAACGCTTTTGTGGTGATTACATGTATTTTAGACCAAAAAAAAAAAAAGAGATTTTTCACAGTAAAACAGTTTTGCGTAAAAGCGACTGTTTTGTTCTGCTGATTTATTTTTAGCATTACTGATTATTTTACTCTAAAGAGAAACAAGTGTGTGATAATGGATGAGGAAGATCATTAGGATATTAATTTGCGCGATTGATCATATCATAACATGATTAGCTGAGATGACATTAACTTTAGTGTTCGCTCATCCAGTGTGTCTGTTGTCTGTTCCACATGACGCGATTCTGTGTTTTAAGCTTCATAACACAACTCCAGACACGACAAGATTTCCAATAACTACCTGTTCCCAATTAGAGTTAAATGGAAAGCTAGTGCACTACATAGGGTGCAAAATCCCTTGTTACACACAAGGGTGCCCTTGATCAGGGGTTAAAGGGGGAGGGGATTTGGGACTTAGCCTTGTGTTATACACGAGTTATCTTTGCAGCTAGGCTTAGGTGTAAATAAAACAACACAGTCAATTCAGCACGAGTTAGAAGTGATTACTACAGAGACGGCGTGTTGTTTAAGACAACATAACGTTATCAGGTGTGTGTTCCTGCTGAAAGTGCTTCTGTGACTGGGTTTTTGTGAGTGTAGATTTTGGGCGGGACCTAGGAAGACATACACCGTGATGTCATATGCAACAGGTCAGTTGTAACTCTTCTTCCTGTTTCTCTGTCCCTGAGGAATCAAGAGTTGTTTCAATGCTTCGAGGATATTGTAAATACATGAATGCATTACTTTCCGTACAGCCTTCGTATTTGCTCACAGATGCTCATAGTAGCTTCAACTGTTTGGAAACTGCCAAAATAAAAGACATTACTTATCTAGAAACTTTCGGCCTGTTGAAAGAGTCAGTGATTCAGTGTATATAAACCACTGTTAAAGTGAAATAAAGCTGTTTCTAACCTGACTGAAATGTGTGGACTCTTGAGCTCTACACAAACACTTAAACAAGATTTAATAATGTGTCCCAACTATTGTTTGTTCAGTCTTTGGCAATCCTCACTTCCTGTTTCACATTATTTTGCTTTAGTCTACGTTATTTTAGTTCCCTGATTCAGTGGAGTTTACTGTAAGGCAGAGTGTTGTGTATCCTTAATCTGGAATAGTTACTGCACCCAGGGAAACAGGAAGGAGTTTTACACTGACGCTGTCGTAACGTCTTTCTTACACACACGCCTAATGTGCTGAACGTCGGTCAGTGTTAAACACTTCAACCTGGTGGCTACGTTACAGTTTTGTGGATTAAAATTTTAATCGCAGATAATGAACAGACTCGCTCTATACGAACATGATATTTACAACAGATAGGGTAAAAACTGATTAGTTAGGGCCCAAGCATTATGACATTGGCACCATGGCGTCAACGCCTCACTAAGTGTTGATGTCTCATAGTGCAAATGTCAGTGTACGAGGGCCCTACACAGTGATTAAATACCATTCTCAGATATGATTGGCTTCCATGTCCGATTTGTTTCACACTTGGGAACTATGCCCGAGTACGTACTGTTCTCGAGACTATCGGGCACGGTTCCCAAGTGTGGAACGATTGTATTCTCACTGAATAAAATCTACCAGACTGTGTGGTCAAGTGTTCACAGAAATGATCCCGGGCCCACCATATCCCACTTGACTAAGGGCCTGTCCACACGGAGACGCGTTTCGCTGTATACGTATACATTTTTTATCGTATTGGCGTTTCGTCCACACGGATCCGGCGTTTTAGGAGACTGAAACCGCTATTTTTTTAAACCGGGTCCCAAAGTGGATAAATCTGAAAACGACACCCTTGCGTCTTCGTGTGTACGGCCAATCCGTATATATTTTGTGAAACGATGAGGTCATCACATCACGTGTCGGCTGCGTCACACGTAACAGCAACAACAATAATGGCGGACTACATGATAGTGTTCGTGTTGCTACAAAGCCTACTAGCTTTATTACAGCAAAATCTATTGCTTCCATGCAACTGTTATGAGCAACAAGCGATAATGGACAACACCATCTTGGTTCGTATACAGCGCGCAAGGTTATGCGCATGCTCAAAGTCTTCTTCTCCGTGTATAGTGTATCTCTATGGCAAAATTACAGCGCCCCATACTGGTCTGGCATATATACTACATCGTTTTCAGTGGTTTCGTGTGTACGCAGATATTTCTTGAGACGACGCCGTGTTCACAAAAAAAAATTATCGTATAGGGAACGGCTTTGTGTGGACGGAGTCTAACTGTCCCTGATTTTCTCAGTTGAGGGTGATGCAGCAGCGCTTTATTACCTCTGCTCTTGATCTATACACTCAGCTTAAACACTAACGACTTAAAATCAACAGTTCAACTTAATCAAACAATAAACCCCAAAAAGGGTTTGACACCATGACATGCAACGAATGTCTTTTAACAACTGCATGTAAAAAGAGGAAACACGTCAAACTTAATGAAACTGATGAATCTGAGGAAACATGAGATGAAGATAAAATCAGCCCTATGTCGTCATAGTGTGTAAGGATCCTTGTGTTATTCTTAGGAATATTTTGACCCAAAAGATTGTGATGTACTCCTCCTAGGTAAGTCATACGATCGCCACTAAACCGGGCCTGTGTAACCTCAATGAATTGAGGATGCAAATTTGTGGAGGGATTTTTAATATCTCAAATGGGTCAGCCATGACGACGCCTTAAACCACGAAAAGTGGTTCTTTCTGTTAGAGCTGGGCAATAAAACGATAACGATATGTATCGCGATAGACACGTGATCGATATCAATAAAAAATGTGTTCGATAAAACGTTCGATAATTTTTATTCTTTGTTGTAAGTAAACAGAGGTCGCAAAGCTAGTTTGGTTGCTGTCATGCACACTCGCTCCGCGACCGGCACTAGGACCCTGAAGTAGTACCATGGTCGCGATTCAGGAACTATAAGAAGAGACAAGATGGCGCTTCACATCGCTCAGTCATTGAGTCTGCCCGTGCCGTTTCTGACGCTTTGCCGGATCTTATGTGATTTTGGGTCCAATTCCTGATTGAGCGTGTGTTGCTAGAATGCGGTGTTAGCTTCCCCGCTTTATTTTGTCGTTTCTCGCGGCAGCGCAACAGCCCGTTAATTCATGCCCATGCAGTGATGAGAAAGACAAACGAGTCGATGCATGTCCATTCTTTTATTTTCTGCGTTGTCAGGCGATATTACAAACTTCCGGGTGGATTCCGTATTTAAATCAAACCAAAAACTACTAAAAGAAAACAGGTTCAGGCTTTATATTCCAGCTCATCTCACATTTCCGCGTTCACGCACATTGGACTGCATTACCCACAAAGCACTGCCCGCACTGGACTACACTCCTGCAAACAGCTGCCGTAAAATCAACCTCTCTCCCGCAACAGCGGGTATAATTGTGTAAACTCTTGCTCTCGACGTGAGAGAGTTCCTACAATGACTCGCGTGGTTATCCTGCCTGTTCCCGCGTTTGGATTTACCGTTTACGCTACAAGGGCTAACTGCTAGTCTTCTGCTCCGCTTCTGGTTGCCTGTGACAGTTGCATCAACAAAGGCACTTGCTCTCTGGCAACCTAGCAACGTAGGGAGTGATACACTAACGTCAATCATGTAACAGTATCACGTTTGGTTGCGCCATGTCGTTGTCTCGTGCTGGTCTGCTGGATTCCTCTTCAAAAGCAGAAAATGCACTTTGCACTATTTTATTACACTTTATTAAGCATTTCTTACATTTTCTTTTATTTTGCACCTTAAATGTTAAGAGATAATTGTTAAGTATTCATTGTGACTTTAGACTTATGTTTACATTTAAATTATTTGGGTTTTCCATGGTTATTGACATTTCTGTCTTAATAACTGAGGGGATTATGATCAGAGGAAGGTTGGGTTTAAAATAAGAATGTTTAAATTTAATATATTTTTCTCCTGGTCCTTATTTTAAATGGGTCATAAAAATATCAATAATTATCGATATCGACCGATATAAAACACTGATATCGTGATACAGTTTTCAGCCATACTGCCCAGCCCTACTTTCTGTGTGACATCTCATTGAGTGACATCACCGGGTAATGCTTTTTTTTTACAGCATCTGGGGCTTTTTGAGTCTAGACATAAAATTCACCCTTTTCTAAATGATGTCATAATGGTATTAGTATGTCCCCTATAAATGCCACTATTTAGGCACCGGTACTGTTTTAAAAGTACCAATTTGGCACCGATATCATAATAAACCCAAAGGGTACCTAACCCTAGTGTTAAACACAGAAACACATTTGTGATTTAAAATCAGGATAAAATCAGGATGATCAGCTCACTGTGCCTGAGACAAAACCTGCTCAGAAAAAACGGACTTCCGGTTTGGTGAGCTTGGACACGCCCCCTCTCCTCCCCATCCCCCCTG
Organism: Clarias gariepinus; assembly: GCF_024256425.1. Taxonomy (NCBI): domain Eukaryota; kingdom Metazoa; phylum Chordata; class Actinopteri; order Siluriformes; family Clariidae; genus Clarias; species Clarias gariepinus. The sequence continues at coordinate 2,108,445 of NC_071114.1, forward strand.
ACTGTCATCTTACAGACACTACTCTACAGGCTGGTGTAGATCCAGGGGGTGGGGCTTAACCAATCCATCAATCACTCACCGTTAGAGACCTGACACACCTTCACAAACACACACCTGACTCATACAACATTTAGATTTAATTAATTAACTATTAATTATAATGTGTTTTATTTTAACAATTAAGTGTTGAGGATTAATGCTAAACAAAAACAATGAGTCGAATTTTTTCCCCTCACTCACACACACACACACACACACAGCAGAACAAGTAAATGAAGACAGTGTGTGTGTGAGAGAGAGAGAGAGACAGCCACACCTATCAGACCCGCTACACACACACAAGCCTGAGTTTCACCAGCAATAACACTAATGCTGTTGTTTAGTGTGTTTACAAGTGACACCAACAAACAAACAAACAAATCTGAACTCCAACAGCGTGACATCATCCGTTAGATCTGAAACGGTTTAACGGTTAAACTTAAAGTCAGGGAAATGTTTTAAAGAGACCATGTCCTCACTCCGGTGTGTGTCCTGAGTGGATATGTGTGTGAAAGTGTGTGTGTAAAAGATGTTTATAATGTTTATTCCTGTATAAAGTTAGGTGTTGGAGCGCTCGCGCTAGTCTGCGTTAGCATGTTAGCACTTACAGTTCCGGATGTCGGAGATGAAGACCGCCAGGCCGCGCATCCCGTCTCCTTTAGAAACCGCCGGCATTTTAGTTTATTTTAGTAAATCCGTGTCTCAGCGCCTGTTTATTTTTCTGGTACACACAGGACAGACTGGCTAGGCTAGGCTATGTTAGCTGGGGCGGGTGAGCTGCTGCTGCTTCTCCTTCTGCTACATTTCCGGTGTCACACAGAGAGCTGGTGGACAGTGCAGGCGGTGGCCCATAGGGGTCGCTGTTACACCACATATACAGAAAAAAACATACAGTGGGGGAAAATAAGAGCTCATGGAATTTACTGGAGGAAACTTCTGGAATGTCATCAAGAGGAAGATGGAGGGACACAGACCATCAACATTTTGTAAAAAGAGTGGTATAAAGTTACTCAAGAGCAATGTGATAACTGGTGTAGAGACAAAACACATGAAAGCTGTCGAGGGCTATTATTCCACCAAATACTGAGGTATTAATGTTATTTAGCCAAAGCATCTGGCTTCTACACAATTTGTTTACAATTTATTTGCATTTAGTTTTATTTGAGTTATTTATTTTCTGCAAATACTGCATGATCTTGGGTTATTCTGATGTGTTGTGATGTTATTTTCTTAAATATACACTCTAAATAAGAATACTGTAGTCAAACCTCACATTTAGGAGGAATAATGTCAGCAGTGTTTGTCCACTCGCTTTTAAACTGAAAAACCTCTGAAAGTTGTGTTGTTTAACAAGCGAGGACACACGCCTCTACACTGTAAGTTTGGAGAAGCAGCAGCGCCACCAGGGTGCTTCACCCACACGAGCTGATGGGGAGGTGAGACAGGGACATATGCAGGGTCAAGTGAATGAAGTTAGTGGGTTATGGACGGTTTAATGTCTATATTGGGCTGAGAGAACCACCTCACAGGTCGAGCTAGATAACCTCATCGTAGATGTGCTTGTCCATGACCGAGAAAACAAAACCCAGCCGACCCTGTGAGAGAGACACGGTCATAGCACTAGATGGCAGAAAGGGAAGAAGAATGAGTCAAATCAGATTTCATTTATCACATACACAGTCATACACAGAATGATATGAAGTGAAATGTTTACACGAGCGTTAACCTAAAAATAAGAGGTTCAAATTAGAATATAAAGTTTGAATTAAGATTTTTTGTTTTTACAAAAATAAAAAAATATAGAAAAACTTTGAGTACAAATAAAATAAAATTGCACAGGAATATTAAAACCATGTCCAGTCATGAACAGGTACCATGCCATGTACAGAATGTGAGTCAAGTTCAAAGTTCCATGGAGTGCAAAATGTGCAAATGTGTGTTGTATGTTATGTCTAATGTGCATCTGTTCTAAGCCTAAACTTTTTTATAAAATGTTTTAAAATCTTGTAAATGAGTTTTTTCCATTACATTTTGAGGGTTTGTCTTGTAAGTCTGTGACTTTAAACTTAAAAATGCAAAGTTTTTAATCTAGAAAATGTATCTTCTCTCAGCTTGTTTTTTTTCCCACTCACGGTGGACGTAATAAGTTTCCATAGCTGGCAGCATCATGCTCTTGTCCTTAGCTGAGACTGAAGCTCTAGGATTGGAATTATCAGTTTGCTTATTAACAGGGTGTAATTATCAAATTGTGTGGATATTTATTCGTCTGTGATGATTTTTATGTTGCATGTGGGAGCTGGCTGTGAATCAAATTGCCCCCTCTGAGGATAATAAGGATCTTACCCTTGAACCTTGAGATATATGACTTACATCATTTTCAAACCCATCCAGTTGTAGTGAGATAAGAAACCACTTGTATCAGTGTGAAGACGGTTCATCACATAAGGTTGATGAGACAGAAGAGTATGGAATTGCAGTGACTCTTCCCTCCGATGAGACAAATGGTCACACACCAAACCAATGAAATGCCTCCGTGGAACAAGAGAGACCCTGGTCTGTTATTGACTAAATAATAATCATTATTATTATTAAATATCTAGCAAGTGATGAAGTCATTTATTTCCTTCGAGTCCATCTTTTATTTATTCACTTTTTTTTTTAAATTAACAGCAGAACAAGTGTTTAGCACATTGACATTTTTCATGGTGTGTTTGACAGCATATAGCTTTATATTTTGGCTCTTTTTAATCTCACTCGCTGCCACTCCTTGTGCTCTCCACCACTCCTTTTTGCCAAACATCTCAATCGTCACACAGTACAAAAGGCACAGCTATCAGATTTTGATAGGCGGGACAATGTGTTGATCCAGTTTGTCTCCAGAACTGTTTAAGACAAAAGTTCATTTCTTTTGTGTGCTGGAAACTTTAACCCTCATTACCAACCCCAATGCTGCTACTTTACACTAATTTAAAGAACTTTAAACAACTTTTATGTTGCTATAAATAACCACTACAAAAAAAGTATAATAAAACAATATATATACATATATAATTAAAATTATACATGATATATACTTACTTATCGTCTATACCGCTTTATCCTGTTACGGGGTCACAGGCCCCCTATCCCAGGAAACTTAGGACACGAGGCAGGGTACACCTTGGACTGGGTGCCAGTTTATCTCGGGGCACACACACACACACACACTACAGGCAATTTGGGAATGCCAAATAGCTTAATCTGCATATGTTTGGACTGTGGAAGGAAACCGGAATATCTGGAGGAAATCCACCAAGCACGCAGAGAACATGCAAACTCCATGCACACAGAGGGGGGAATTGAACCTGGACCCTGGAGGTGTGAGACGACTGTAATAACCACTACACCACCATAATATATACAATAGCTAATTATCTCTCCAGCAATTTAGTATTTAAATGTTTTCTGAGGACAGAGATAGATAGATAGATAGATAGATAGATAGATAGATAGAAAGAAAGAAAGAAAGAAACCTCTTCTTAATTTTAGTCCTAACCTGTGGCGTGTTCCTTGGGCTTCATGATGCTATTTGTTAACTAATGTTCCCTAACAAACCTCCTAGGCCTTCACAGAACAGCTGTATTTATACTGAGATTAAATTACACACAGGTGTACACACTCTATTTACTAATTAGGTGAATACAAATGCATGAGCACTAGGCCAGAACTGTACTCTCTGGTATTTCGTTAAAGCTCAATGGGAGCACTCTGGGACTGTGTGATGTTCATTCAGAACTGCCCAGTCACTCTCATTCGCTTGCTGCTCTGTGTTTTTGGTCTTTCAGTGGAGTTTGTTTGGTGGTCTCTTCATTTGTGCACGAAATGGTAATGACCTTTTGTATAACCGTAGTTTGTGTTTCTGTCTAAACAGGCTTGATACTGGTATACATGTGTAAATAATATAATGAAAATATTGTATATCCAATAGTGCAGTATAAAGGCAGAAGTGTAATGAATTGGCTTAGCAGTGCTGCACTTAATGTTATTCAGAGAGATTGGATTATAAACACATTTCAAACAGACACAGAGGATATAGTCGGTCTTTGTCATCATCTAGGTTCTGGCATGAAACAAGTACTGTGGTCTGCAGTTGATTTTATCCAAAGCATTTATATCTTGCAATTTCTCTCGAATTCTATGGAATGCATTTGTGGTGTAATTATTATCTTCACTGTCGCAATGCTGAAGAATTCATAAATAAAAATCCTTAAACATCTCAACATGCTGAAGACATTTCATGCTCAGACTCGGTGGGAATAAACTGTGTAAGTGATCTTTACCATCTTGTTATAAGAATAACATGTGCACTTGTATTTAAAATTTCTATTTGGTTTCTCCTATTGAACAAGGAGGCTTTGACCCATGTTTGTTGCAAATATTTGGATAAATTAAATATTTATTTTTTGACGCCCTGTCCTGGCAAGAAATTATCAAAGTAAATAAAGAAAATAGACCACACATGGGCACATTTAGCCATTTCCGTTTACATTTTACATCTGATGTGCCCTCTTCCTGTAATCTGATTCATTTTGCATGTGCGGAGTCAGTATTAGGTATCACCCTTAAGCACGCTCACCTGATATCAGAGTCTTATCAAACGTGTAAAACTCTAATCAGGGCATTCCTGTATTTTATACTGAGAGACACCCAATAGTTGCACAATAGTTGTCCGATTAATTTTTTTTAAACTTGTGTTATCATAAGATTTTCAAGTATTTTAAATCCAGATAATATAAATAAAATAATTTTATTATGAAGTAAATCAATTAGGATCAGTGAAGATGGCAAGCACTGGCTAGGAGTGTGTGCTCAGGTATGGTGAGAGTGTGTACTCAGGTGTGTTTGTTGAAATTCCCAATACAGTGTTTATCTACAGTAGTGATTAATATTTTTAATTAAAAATGTTATAATGAGTTATGCCTACAACAAAGCTGATAGCCATCTAATTGATTATAATGACCCATTTTAAAATCTTAGTATTCCAACTCGATTTAATCTGCAATTCATTTCCTAGTCAGTTGAAATATTAACTATAGAAAATATAAACTATTTTGCTGTATCTACACAGAACAGTAAAATGTTAAGCTCAGTATTTTGTAGCTTCATCTTGCGCTCCAGCTCTGTCACCTCTGGATGCGGCTCCGCAGGTGTGCTGTGGGACTTGTGGCACCGGGATTATGGCGGCAGATCCTATGGGTGTTGTGGGTTGAGGGGCGTGGCCTCTGTGGAGCTGCTGCATCCCATTGGTGCTCAATAGGAGTGGGATCTGGAGGGTCGGGAACTCTTCGCCTGCAGGACCCATACCCATACAGACTGTGGTGTGTGTGTGTGTGTGTTCTGGTGCCTTTCTATCGTGACCAGCATTGGTTTTTTTATGGGATTAGACAGGATGGGCTGGGCAGGCCATGAATCAGGAGGGACAATTAATAATATTAATAACACAAATATTATAAAGTGAAAAGTTTCTTTATGTCAACCAATGATAGTTTACTTATCTTAGGCACAGGGCAATCTAGTTGAGGTTGAAGTTTTGCCATTTGTTTTTATATGTCTCTTTTTATAAACATTTCTGAAGGCTTGCATAAATCTACTGTCCGATGTGGGGTTAACTGGCAATCCTTCATAAATGTTAATAAAAGAGATAAATAAAACTGAATAACATTCAGCATGCTAAAGGTCACCAGATGTTTCATGCTCAGTGAGAATATGTGGATAGCATGTCCACTTGTAAAATTTTTATTTGGTTTCCTCCTATTGAATAAGAAGGCTTTGACCTGCGTTCAAATCAAATATTTGGACAAATCAAATATTTATTTTCTGACAGGCTGTACTGGCATGCCGAAATTTATTAGAACAGATAGTGAAAATAGATGATACATGGGCACAGTTTGCTATTTCGCTTGCATTTAACCTGACGTGCCCTCTTCCTGTAATTCAGTGGTTCTTAACCCCAGCTTGTGTTAACTCATGTCTTCTTTCTCAGGTTCCAGAACACCTGATTTAACTCATCAACTTACAGCACAGGTCCTTCAGTAATAAGGCAGAGAATTCGCCACTGTAATCGGATTCAGGTCGTCTGTGCGCAGTCAGTATGAGGTCTCAGCTGACGCACAATCATCTGATATTAGTGTCCTATCAAGAGTGTAAAACTCTACTCAAGGAATTCTTACACCGTATACTGAGCAACGGCGAGTGCTGTGCGTCTTTGTGGTCAGGTTACTGTTTTTAAACCAGTTAAAAGTATTTTTAAGGCAGAATATATAAATAAAGTAATGTCGATGGCTACAGTGTGTACTCAGGTATGGTGAGTGTGTGTACTCAATTATGGATAAGATTACTCAGGTGTGTTTGTTGAAAACCTCAATACAGTGTTTATCTACAATAGTGATAATATTCAAATTTAAAAACAACAAAGTTAATAGCATTCTAATTTTAAAATGGCCCATTGTTTAATAGAAATAGTCACGCAAAATAAGATATTTATAATTTAATGATTTTCAGGCTATATTCCAAATTTAATCACATACACATACACATACACTCACTCATCATCTATACCACTTTTTTCTGTTTACAGGGTCGTGGGGGCGGAGACTATCCAAGAAGACTAATGGCATGAGGCAGGGTACACCATGGACAGGGTGCCAATCCATCAGAGGACACACACACACACACACACACACACACTACGGGCAATTGGGGAATGGCAATTAGCCTAATCTGCAGGTCATTGGACTGTGGGAGGAAACTGGAGTACCCGGAGGAAACCCACCATGCAAGGGGAGAACATACAGACTCCATGCACACAGAGGCGGGAATCAAACCCAGACCCTGGAGGTGTGAGGCAACAGTGCTAACCACCACACTGCCGTACTCCCCAAATGTAATCGTTCAACAACAATTATTTTTCTAAGTATGGTAAAATATTAGATGAAATACATTGACAGATTTGTATCCGTATTGCAGATGTGTATCCGATTTGGGTTCATAGAGGAACCCTGGGGAGAGTGACCCACTGACAGGATACCAGTACAGTGCATGTTTTCTACCGCCAGGATAGTGAAGGGGGTCTTATTGAAGGTACGAGTGTCGCTGTAACCTGGACCTTTGAACATCAGAGCTTCTCCATCAGTGGATGCCTTAAAATCTTGCCTGAAGACTTGTTTTTTATTCTCTAATATGATTCCGTGTGTGTAGTTGGAATAGTTGGTGTTTATATAGTTACATTTTCATTGTTTTTGATACTTTTAATATATTTTTTTATGAAAGCACTTTGGATGAACTATGGTTGTGTTCAAATTGTGCTCTTTAAATGAAATTTGCGTTCACTGGAAAATATTACAAATATTAAACCCCCTGTATAAGAGGGTGTGTCCGAGCTGTTGTTTCTCACTGTATAATGGAGCAGGAATCATAATATTAAACACACAAGTAATATAAAAGTATATATACATAAGTGAATTGTTTTTTATGTAAGCACTTATAATAAACATTCAAGTTGAGGTAGAAGGTGTGCCATTTGCTTTTAAATTAATAAATGGTTGCTAATAAATCCACAGTTGAAATGTGTACATGAATAATGTGGATCCAGGATGTGCCAGGTACAGGTCACCTAAGGAGAACTGACTATACTGGCACCATGCCTTAACCTGCCACTCAAATCAAACAAAATCAGTCAGAAATAAGAAAGAAGCAGACTAAGTCGATATTCTGAATGGAGAAAGAATATTGGATGAGTGAATACGGGTTTTTGATATTATACTAATGTCTATTTGCTTTTATGCACTGCTAAACACTGGAAAGGACTTGGCTAAACAAATCATTCATAATGCAGTGATTTTATTTTATTTTTTTCACTTTTAAGTGGTGAGCCTTGGATGTAGATAGGGATCTGTGTACCAGTATGACCAGGAAGTTATTGATTTCTGAAAAAAGTCATGTTTGAGTCACAATTTGTAACTCAATATTTGAATACTTTGTGAGTTTACAACGACCCTCGCATATAAAGTTCCTTCCTACCAGTTTTCATTGAGACTCATGCTGCTCTGCAACCCAAATGAGCCACACGGAAATTAACATGACTAATACGATATGATGGCCAGTGTGATGGTTCTCCCATCTGCACTGGAACAATTGGAGCTTAACACTGAGCATGGATAACTGAGCACGCGGCCCACACAGGGGTGGTGGTACACAGATCGAATCCCAAAGTGGGTGTGTTAATGCTCCAGCCAGATTTTTCTTTTCATTTTTGCAAGTACTTATGTTTCACTCCTCCTCCCCCTTCAAATGAATGAGGCTGAGCCACGCCCTTCCAGAGAACAGCAGAGCTGAGCAACAAACTTCTTATACGAACTCAAATCAGTGGGAAACCCTGGCCAATATAACAATGTAAAAGAAACAAAAAAGCAGGATCTGTTTGATATGAAATGTCCCCCCCACACGCACGCACACACACACACACACACACACACAGAAAACGCATATAATTGTCTAATGACTAAAAAGTGCATTTTTCGTAACAGGTAATTTACACACACAACAAAAAGAGATGTAATTAAGTGCCCTTCATAAACTGCTAAATAATAGTTTGGGAAGACATGCTGTTGTATTTGCATTGATTAATAAACTTATAGTTTGTCAAGAAAACTCATTTGTACTAATTTACTTACTTGTTAAAAACTGTAATAGCTGCTTTGTGACAATGACCATTGTGAGAGGTGTTAAACGTTTTTAAGTGAAAAACTTTGTTAAAAGTATCAAACTGAATTGAATTAAATGGAAACATCCTCGATCTCCAAGAAAAAGTTCAAAAGTCAAGGGCCAGTATTGGAACATTATCAGGAGAAAGGTTCAACAATCGACCGCTTCCATCACAGTGAGTCGCTTATCGATTGGGATTGAACACAGAGGTCTGATATCACAGGGGCGTGGTGGTCTCACATATCGATGTACGTCCACACACAGCGCTGAAGCGGGAAGACACTGGTGCATTCGTTGCTCGCAGCTCAGACTGAAGCACGTTTTATTACGAGGGAACATGAAAACCTGTTGACAGAAGTGTATTAAAAAGATTATGCTTAAAAAATATGCATTTGTCCTTTTTAAAAGTTAATTAAGATAAATTCTACATCAAGATTATTAACTGTCGAATACATTTATATTAGAATTGAGTACATTTTTATTTCAGTGGAATCAGAATTTTAATCCTGAGCTCATTTTACTGTCTGTGGAGGTTCACGTGTCATGGTGTGTCTGCTAGGAACATTCTAGTAGGTGACGTGACTACGTGACTATACTGAATCCTGCCCCTGTGTATGACTGTCTTTGTTTGCATGCTCTGCTGCTATGGCATGACTTCATCGAAACGGAGACACTAGGATTCTTCAATAGATGTGATTAGAGCACTGGATTCTCCATCAGGGTGTCGGGGGTTCATCATTTGTTTCTCACGGACTGTAGAACCTCTAGAAACCATATTATACATATCGCTTTAAAGAAAGATTTCCTTTAATAACTAAACTGTTCAAATGTCTGAAGGCAAACTGTAGTGTGTTTTAATCTTGACTCATATCACATTCACACATACGCATCAAGGTGTGTTCTCCTAATGTTTGTCATTAACTGCATATCAAACACACACACACACACACACACACACACACACACACACACACACACACACACACACACACACACACTCTTAATAGCAATAAGTAACAAGTCCCATTACGATACACATCAGGACAGTTTGTCTTCCATTTGCTAATAAAATATGAACCTAAATGGATAAAGACAATAATTTAAAAGTCATTATTATCAGTGTGGTATATCATTATCAGCTGCATATTTGTGACTCATTTCTCGTGAAAATGATAAAGTTTTAGCCAAAGTGTGGAGGCGCGGTTATTTATTAGCATGAGACTTATCTGGGGTTATTTAAACTTTTTCACCAGGTTCAGTCTTACACTCATCGCATGCTGTAATTAATGTTTACGCCTTTATTCATTAAACAAATGTGCAGGCTGTAGTGTGTTATAAGTTGATTTTAATTGTTAGTTTATTTGTGACTCATATCACATTCGTAAGTATGCATCAGGGTGTGTTATTATTAGCAAAAACACTATTTATGCCGAGTATTTGGACACCACACCTCGAAACTAGTTTCTTCCCTCGTCAACATGCAAATATTTAGGACGAAATATTCTTTGCAAATGCGCAAACACGTCGGACATCTTTCATCTCTGAGCAGGTTTTCTTTAAAGAGTTGCTTCAAATGTTATTTCTCAAATAAGACATGATCACATGATCATCTCTTATTTGATTAGAATCAGAATCAGAAAGGTCTTTATTGCCAAGTACGTTTTCACGTACAAGGAATTTGAGCTTCCAGAGATGACAAAATAAAGAACATGGAAAAAAAAGCTGTTAACAACATATGGAGTAGGTGAACCTCCATGTGGGGTTTTATTAAATAGGTCAAATAAGTGTCTGTAGTGTTGCACAGTTTATTGCATACAATATTGCACATATATTTATTGCACAGTGAGAAGAACGTGTAACTGTTCATGAGATAAATAGCCTGGGGGAATAAAACTGTTCTTGTGCCTGACTCTTCTGGTGTTCGGCGCTCTGTAGCACCAACCAAATGGCAAAAGTTCAAAGAGAAGATGGCTTGGGTGTGAGGGATTCAAAGTGATTTTCTGAGTCCTTTGCCTCTCTCTGGAACACAGTTCTTTTAGCAGTCTAAACCGTCCTTTGTAGTCTTCTGATGTCTCATCTCGCTAAGCCAACCAGACAGACCGTCCTGGATGAGGCAGATGATTGTAGTGTTTTCTGCAAATTTCTGGAGCTTGACAGAGGAGTCTGTAGAGTTTTGAGAAAAACAGGGGGGAGAAAACGCATCCCTTGGGGCTCCAGTGTTGGTGGTGTGGATGTTGCACATGTTCCAGCCTCACTAGATGTTGCCTGTATCTCAGAAAGCTGGTGATCCACTGACAGATAGAGTTAGGAACAGAGGGCTGGGTTAGTTGGTCTGGAGCAGTGCTAAGATGATTGTATTAAAAGCTGACATGAAATCTACAAATAACACTGTTGCATAAGTCCCTGATTTGTCCAGATGTTGCAGGATGAATGCAGTCCCATGTTGACCGGTTTGCTCTTTAAGCAAACTGCAGGGGGTCCAGTGAGAAACCAGTGATGTCCTTCAGATAAGCCAACACCCGGCTTTCAAACGACTTCATGACCACTGATGTTAGGGCAACTGGTCTATAGTCATTAAGTTGTGTGATTTTAGGTTATTTTGAAATGGGAATGATTGTGGAGCATTTGAAGCAAGAAGCGATTTCACATAGGTCCAGTGATATGTTTAAGACCTGTGTAAAGATGGGGGCTATCTGGTTAGTACAGGATTTCATATAGGCTGGTATAACGTTATATGGGCCTGGAGCTTTCCTTCTCTATCATTTCTGGAAGATCTGATGAACATCCTTTTCACAGACCCGTACTGGTGTGTTGCCAGAGGTGTTAATGGTGGTGTAGAGACATGGTCAGGACAGGTTTGTGGTGTGAGACTAGGAGTCTCAAATCTACAATAGAAGTCATTTACAGTAGGTCATCAACCAGTTGTTAATTCCTTACAAAGTTAGGGGATAGCATGTTGTAGTTAGTGATGGTTTTCAGGCTTTTCCGGAAAGCTCCTCTGAGCCACTCTGATATTCCTTGTTAGTGTGTTCCTGGCCTGGTTGTACAAGATCCTCTCCCCACTCCTGTAAACATGTTCTTTGGCCTGACAAAGCTGTCTGAGTTTTGCTGTAAACCATGGTTTGTCATTGCTGTATGTTAAATAAGTCCGGGTAGGGATGCACATATCCTCACAGAAACTGATATATAATATTACAGAATCTGAATTTATATTAGAAAATATAGTAGGATTTAATTGACTGATTGTTATCAAATTGTAAATTTAAATGGTGACTATTAAAGTGAAGTTTGGTGTTCCACAGGGTTCAGTTAGGGCCCATTGCTATTGTCTCAAGCAGCGGACCTAAAGCTCAATAAAGTTGAGCAAAGTGTGAAGAGACTGGATGTTTATTAACTTCCTTCTGCTTAATCCTGACAGTTCTGGTACAGATACACATGCAGCTAGAAGTAAGCTAATTCTGATCACACTGCAACTCAAAACACAAGGATGGCCTTTCTGTTCCATCATGTAAAACTGTAAAAGACCTCGGTGTGATTATAGATTCCAATAATAAAAAAAAAAAAAGCTAGATTTAAAAAAAAAAGAAGTAGAGGATGTCCCAAAAAATTTGACACACGTCAAGTCGGCAGTCCAGCCAAACACGCTGTAGCGTATCTTACACAACATTCTCCAGTGCCTCAATGGTTCTCTGCTTAAGTTCCTCTAAGCTTGTAAGAAGAGCAGGGATAAAGGCCAGTCCTTTCACATAGCCCCATAGAAAAAAAATCACCAGATGTCGAGTCAGGTAAATTTCAACAGCACATCGTCATTATCACTGGTAAAACTTTAAACTTAGTTTTTACACATCTCATCGTCAGACATTCACTGTGCCCATCCACAAAAAAACTCAATTTCCCGACTGCCATTCAGCCTAGAACCATGAAGGGCCTGTACCACAACTCTTTTCTCTGTTCAGATCTCCTGATTACTAACCTGCAACACCTGTGTTCTGCCAGACTTAATTAAAATGACTCTGATCCATAACTCACAGGGAAGTATTTTAGATCCAGCCTGACATTACCAAGCCGTTGTTTTGTCTGTGATAGTTTGATTTTCACTCTTTTTTTATCATTTTAATTGTTAGTTTGGACGTTCTGGTTGCGCCTCTTGCATGTTTTTGACCTACTGTCTGGTTGTTCGACTAGGACAGGGGCTGGCAACCTTAAACATAAGAGCCATTTAGACCCGTTTCCCACAGAAAAGAAAACACTGGGAGCCACAAAACCCTTATGACATCTAAAATGAAGATAACTGCATATATATATATATAACCTTTATGCTATGTATTAAAAAATCTAATGTGTTGCATTTATAAAATCAATTGCTGCTACAGAGAAAACAAAATCTTATTTCTGCATACAACAAATACATTTTGAACTTCTAAAAACAGACGCTGTTACCTTCAAATAGGATACTTAATGTCTATTTGAGTCCTCTTCGGATTTATGAAATAATTATCCACCTACAGCAAATCTAAAATGGCGTCTGCTTTTGTGTTCCCTCATTCTTTTATTGCATGTACTGGAGTGTGCAGTCAGCGGCCGACCTGAATAAAACCGAGGCTTGAAAAGCTTAATAAATCACGTGCCGGCGGGTGTCGCATATTTAAAGAAAATTTTATTTTAATGTAACAAGATAACATAATCTACTAAAAAAGTAACAGACTAAAATAAAATTTAAATTAAATAGACAGTATTTATTTTCCAAAGCTACGGGGAGCCTCAGCAGTGGGATTGCCGACCCCTGATCAAAGTGCATAAACAAACTTCAGTTAGCTCAGAATGCAGCAGCGAGAACTAGAACCAGAAGATAGGAGCACATCACACCTATCTTATCCACACTGCATTGGCTCACAGTAAAATTCCGCAACGATTTAAAAACACTACTTTTGAGATATTTCTAAGTGAACTGTTAGTGACTTACGATCTGCCACGCCTACTTCGATCAAAGGATGCAGGCTACTTGTCAGTGCAATGTATTACAGTATGTTGACGGTGAGGTGATTGTTTGCTTTACATCTCAGTTCCCCCTCATGTCTGTGTTTCCTTCTGGCTCTCCCTTTTAGTTATGATGTCATAGTTGGTCCTGCTGGAGGTCCTGCTTGCACTCTGCACTAAATATACATTTACATTATACATTGTGTGACTGTGACCATACCTAACTGTTATCTCTCCTTCTCTTCTTTTCAATGTTAGTCTTCTGTCTCACTACACATGTCGCTAATGAGCTGCCAGATGAAATTTAATTGAATTCACCCGAGCCTCCATTAGAGTAAACTTCACTCAAGTTAAAAAAAAAGTATGCTAAGTATATTAAATCCTAGCATGCCAAAGCATACTTAAGTGTACTTGCTCCAGACTTTTCTTTGTCTTTGGGCTGTTCCCTTTCAGGGGTCGCCACAGCGAATCATCTGCCTCCATCTAACCCTATCCTCTGCATCCTCTTCTCTCACACCAACTAACTTCATGTCCTCTCTCACTGCATCCATAAATCTCCTCTTTGGTCTTCCTCTAGACCTCCTGCCTGGCAGCTCCAACCTCAGCATCCTTCTACTGATATATTCACCATCTCTCCTCTGAACATGTCCAAACCACCTCAATCTGGCCTCTCTGACTTTATCTCCAAAACATCTAACGTGGGTTGTCCCTCTGATGAACTCATTCTTGATCCTATCCATCGCTGGTCTCACCACTGTCCTCTACACCTTTACTTTTATTCTCGCTGATACTCTTTTATCGCACAACACACCTGACACTTTTCTCCACCCATTCCAACCTGCCTGTACCCGCCTCTTCACCTCTTTTCCACACTCTCCGTTGCTCTGGACCGTTGGCCCTAAGTACTTAAAGTCCTGCACCTTCTTTACCTCTGCTCCCTGTAGCCTCACCGATCCTCTTCGGTCCCTCTCATTCACACACATGTATTCCGTCTTGCTGCGGCTAACCTTCATTCCTCTGCTTTCCAGAATGTACCTCCATCTCTCCGAATTTTCTTCCACCTGTTCCCTGCTCTCGCTACAAAGCACAATGTCATCTGCAAACATCATAGCCCATGGAGACTCCAGTCTTACCTCATCTGTCATCCTGTCCATCACCAGAGCAAACAAAAAGGGGCTTAGAGCCGATCCTTGATGCAGACCCACCTCCACCTTGAACTCTTCTATCACACCTACAGCACATCTCACCACTGTCTTACAGCTCTCATACATGTCCTGCACCACTCTAACATACTTCTCTGCCACTCCAGACTTCATCATACAACACCACAGCTCCTCTCTCTGCACCCTGTCGTACGCTTTCTCTAAATCTACAAAGACACAATGCAACTCTTTATTACCTTCTCTGTACTTCTTCACCAGCTTCCTCAAAGCAAATACTGCATCTGATGTACTCTTTCTAGACATGAAACCATATTTCTGCTTACAAATGCTCACCTCTGCCCTTAACATAGCTCCCACTCCTCTTTCCCACAGCTTCATTGTCTGGCTCATTAGCTTCATACCTCTGTAATTGCCACAGCTCTGCACATCTCCCTTGTTCTTAAAAATCGGCAGCATTACACTTCTCCTCCATTCCTCTGGAATCCTCTCACTCTCCAAGATTTGTTAAACAAACTAGTCAGAAACTCTACTGCCACCTCTCCTAAGCACTTCCATACCTCCACAGGAATGTCATCAGGACCAACAGCCTTTCCACTCTTCATCCTCTTCAACGCCCTTCTCACCTCACTTCTACTAATATTTGCTACTTCCTGTTCCACAACAGTCACCTCTTCTACTCTTTGTTCTCTTTCGTTTTCCTCATTCATGAGCTCCTCAAAGTACTCCTTCCATCTTCCCATCACCCTCCTGGCATCTGTCAGTACATTTCCATCTCTATCTTTAATTACTCTAACCTGCTGCACATCCTTCCCATCTCTATCTCTCTGCCTTGCCAACCTGTACAAATCCACCACACCCTCCTTACTGTCCAATCTAACATACAAGTCCTCATATGCTCTTTGTTTGGCCTTTGTCATCTCTACCTTCACCTTACTCTGCATCTCCCTGTACTCCTGTCTACTCTCTTCAGTCCTCTCAGTGTCCCACTTCTTCTTAGCTAGCCTCTTTCCCTGTATACACTCCTGGACTTCCTCATTCCACCACCAAGTCTCCTTGTCCACTTTCCCCTTACCTGATGATACACCAAGTACCCTCCTACCTGTCTCCCTGATCACATTGGCTGTAGTTGTCCAGTCAACTGAAAGCCCCTCCTGACCACCCATAGCCTGTCTCAACTCCTCCCTAAAGACTTCACAACATTCTTCCTTTCTCAGCTTCCACCACTTTGTCCTCTGGCTCTGCCTTTGTCCGCCTTCCTCACCACCAGAGTTATTTTACACACCCAGACTAATGACCAGAATACTTAAAGTTTTCTATTTTGGAAAAATAAATTTTGTACTAAGTGTATTTAAGTTGTAATTAAATTGTACAAAAGCACAATTTTAAGTGTATTAAGTATATTTTGTGTGCTAAAGTGAAACAACTTTAAGTACACTTAGCACACTTAAAGTATCTGGCTGTGTGTGTACTAACATACATACCTGAAATTATTAATAAAATTTAAAAATAATTATAATGTATTATAATTATATTGCAGCAATTCTTACTGTGTTACAAATACATGATTAATACACTATAAGTATATTCTTATTGCAGCAGTAGCTGTTATACTTCTGGACAATTACAAATACTTAAAAAGTACACTTTGTGCTTAATACAAGTATACTTTATTATATCATACAGTACATAAAACCTTCTATACTACAGTATTGTGTTACCAGTACACTAAAGGTGCATTTTCTACACTATAACATGTTTTTGAAAAGCATTACATCAGTAACTATGAGGCAGATTTTATTCATAAGTTCAACAGATTTAATTTGCACAAGGTTACAAAAAAGCACTACTATAGTTTATTTGTGTTCAACAAAATGTCAGGTTGTCTCACAAACACACAAACTAAAATGTAAACAGTTGTGTGAACACAGACAGACATTAGTATTAGAGTATACAGGTACAGTATTAGTTTAAACCTGGTGTGTTGATTCTGTTACACAGAGACTGAAAACAGGCCGAGAGCTACGGAGCCATTATACCACAAGCACATAATACAATACTTATAACATTATAAGTACATAAGATTCAGCACTAACACATTAGACAATACATTCTATAGATTAAAGTATGTACTTAATTACAAATTACCTAACAAAAACCATAAAGTTACTTTATGCCGATGAAAATAAAATAATAACAATACGAACTAATGCACGCGATGTTGCAGCTTCCAGCCATTAATTCAGACTAGAAGCGGAGGCCTGATTAGCTGGTGTTGCACTGATTCTAGTCTTTGGTTGGCTGGAATAGTTGCAGAGTTCTGACGCTGCTGCAGTTTGTGCAAGTGTTGCTTTATGACAGGGAGCGCACAGAAGAGTGAAAGAGAGAGAGAGAGAGAGACATAAATTATCTTGAATTTTTTTGGCGCCCAAAAGCGAGTTTAAGAGAGAGAGTAGTGCACTAAATATAAGCATAAATAAGTACATACAGTGGTGTGAAAAACTATTTGCCCCCTTCCTGATTTCTTATTCTTTTGCATGTTTGTCACACTTAAATGTTTCTGCTCATCAAAAACCGTTAACTATTAGTCAAAGATAACATAATTAACACAAAATGCAGTTTTTAAATGAAGGTTTATGTTATTAAGGGAGAAAAAAAACTCCAAACTTCTCTACATGGCCCTGTGTGAAAAAGTGATTGCCCCCTTGTTAAAAAATAACTTAACTGTGGTTTATCACACCTGAGTTACTGATTACTGCCACACCTGTTTTAATCAAGAAATCACTTAAATAGGAGCTACCTGACACAGAGAAGTGGACCAAAAGCACCTCAAAAGCTAGACATCATGCCAAGATCCAAAGAAATTCAGGAACAAATGAGAACAAAAGTAATTGAGATCTATCAGTCTGGTAAAGGTTATAAAGCCATTTCCAAAGCCTTGGGACTCCAGCGAACCACAGTGAGAGCCATTATCCACAAATGGCAAAAACATGGAACAGTGGTGAACCTTCCCAGGAGTGGCCGGCCGACCAAAATTACCCCAAGAGCGCAGAGACAACTCATCTGAGAGGCCACAAAAGACCCCAGGACAACATCTAAAGAACTGCAGGCCTCACTTGCCTCAATTAAGGTCAGTGTTCACGACTCCACCATAAGAAAGAGACTGGGCAAAAACGGCCTGCATGGCAGATTTCTAAGGCAGAAACCACTTTTAAGCAAAAAGAACATTAAGGCTTGTCTTAATTTTGCTAAAAAAACATCTCAATGATTGCCAAGACTTTTGGGAAAATACCTTGTGGACCGACGAGACAAAAGTTGAACTTTTTGGAAGGGGCGTGTCCCGTTACATCTGGCGTAAAAGTAACACAGCATTTTAGAAAAAGAACATCATACCAACAGTAAAATATGGTGGTGGTAGTGTGATGGTCTGGGGTTGTTTTGCTGCTTCAGGACCTGGAAGGCTTGCTGTGATAGATGGAACCATGAATTCTACTGTCTACCAAAAAATCCTGAAGGAAAATGTCCGGCCATCTGTTCGTCAACTCAAGCTGAAGCGATCTTGGGTGCTGCAGCAGGACAATGACCCAAAACACACCAGCAAATCCACCTCTGAATGGCTGAAGAAAAACAAAATGAAGACTTTGGAGTGGCCTAGTCAAAGTCCTGACCTGAATCCTATTGAGATGTTGTGGCATGACCTTAAAAAGGCGGTTAATGCTAGAAAACCCTCAAATAAAGCTGAATTACAACAATTCTGCAAAGATGAGTGGGCCAAAATTCCTCCAGAGCGCTGTAAAAGACTCGTTGCAAGTTATCGCAAACGCTTGATTGCAGTTATTGCTGCTAAGGGTGGCCCAACCAGTTATTAGGTTCAGGGGGCAAATAGTTTTTCACACAGGGCCATGTAGGTTTGGATTTTTTTCTCCCTAAATAATAAAAACCATCATTTAAAAACTGCATTTTGTGTTTACTTGTGTTATCTTTGACTAATAGTTAAATGTGTTTGATGATCAGAAACATTTTGTGTGACAAACATGCAAAAGAATAAGAAATCAGGAAGGGGGCAAATAGTTTTTCACACCACTGTATAAAAAAGTACATTTATATTTAACTAAAAATATACTGAGACTACCGTATATTAAAAATTGTATTCTAATGTATACTTTCTGTACATTTGTACAATGATTATTTAGAACATATTTTTTAAAAATATACAAAAAATAAATTGGAAAACAAAGTTTAAATAAGTGTGCTTTGGAAATTAGACCAACCTTTCACTTAAAGTATATTTTCCTATAATATATTTTTGGAAAGTGTACTATAATACAATTATTTTAAAGTATTCAATTCAATTCAATTCAATTTTATTTATATAGCACTTTTAACAATGGTCATTGTCTCAAAGCAGCTTCACAAAGATGAAAGAAATTCATAAAAAAAAAAATTATATATATATATATATATCATATATATACATATATATATATATATATATATATATATATATATATATATATATATATATATATATACTGGATCACTGGGAGCACAGGAGCAGGATGTAGATGTAGATCGGGATGGGTAGAAAAGTACAGAACAGATGGAGAGAATTAGCGTAGTTGCCATTCAGGATAGGTATACTGGAGTATGAGGTTATGGGATGAGTCACGCGTATGCCAGATTAAAGAGATGCGTCTTGAGTCTACTTTTAAACTGGGAAACTGTGTCTGAGCCCCGAACACTGTCTGGAAGGCTATTCCAAAGTTTTGGAGCTAAATATGAAAAAGCCCTACCCCCTTTTGTAGATTTTGAAATTCTGGGAATTACAAGAAGTCCGGAGTTTTGTGATCTTAAGGAGCGTGGCGGATTATAGCGTATCAGAAGACTGGTTAGGTATGTGGGAGCTAAACCATTTAAAGCCTTGTATGTAAGTAATACTATTTTGTAATTAATTCTAAACTGAACAGGTAGCCAGTGCAGGGATGATAATATTGGGGTTATATGATCATATTTTCTGGATCTAGTGAGAACCCTGGCGGCTGCATTTTGGACTAACTGAAGCTTGTTTATTGAGGATGCAGGACAACCACCTAGTAATGCATTACAATAGTCCAGTCTGGAGGTCATGAATGCATGAACTAGCTTTTCTGCATCAGATACGGATAGGATACTCCTAAGTTTGGCAATATTTCTAAGATGGAAAAAGGCTGTTTTTGTGATATTGGAAATATGATTTTCAAAGGACAAGTTACTGTCTAATATTACGCCCAGGTCTTTTACTGTTGAGCTGGTAGTAACAGTACATCCTTCTAAACGCAGGCTGAATTGTGAAAGCTGTTGTGTGCTGGTTTTTGGGCCGATGAGTAATATCTCTGTCTTATCTGAGTTTAGTAAGAGAAAGTTATTGGTCATCCAATCTTTTATGTCCTGGACACACTCTGTTAATCTAGACAACTTAGGTATTTCGTCTGGTTTTGTTGAGATATATAATTGGGTATCATCAGCATAACAATGGAAACTAATCCCATGTCTTCTAATGATGTTACCCAGGGGAAGCATGTATATTGAGAACAGCAGAGGTCCTAAAACTGACCCTTGTGGGACTCCATATTTTACTGGCATTACACCAGACAGTTCTCCATTTAGATCTACAAAATGGTATCAATCAGACAGGTATGATCTAAACCATTTTAATGCCTGCCCCTGAATACCTATGTGATTTTGTAAGACTTTTGTGACTTTTCCATCTATGAGAATATTATGATCTATAGTGTCGAATGCAGCACTAAGATCAAGCAAGACTAGAATTGAGGTGCAGCCTTGGTCCGAAGCTAAAAACAAGTCGTTTGCAATCTTAACTAGTGCAGTTTCTGTACTATGATGGGTCCTGAAACCTGATTGAAATTCTTCAAGGATGTTGTTTTCCTGCAAAAATGTGCATATTTGAGCTGATACTACTTTTTCTAATATTTTTGATATAAAGGGGAGGTTTGAAATCGGTCTATAATTTGTTATTTCATTTGCGTCCAAATTAGATTTTTTAAGAAGCGGCTTAATAACTGCCAGCTTCAAAGGTTTAGGTACGTGACCTAGATATAATGAAGAATTAATAATGTTTAAAAGTGGCTCTCCAACCGTATGCATCACTTCTTTCAAAAATCTGGTTGGTATTGGGTCTAACAGGCACGTTGTTGATTTAGCTTAGGTGATAAGTTTATAAAGCTCTTCCTGTCCTACACCTGTAAAGCACTGAAAATCTAAATGTGAAGCTCTAGGCTGAACTAGATCATGAGATGCTATTAGAGGTTGAACTTCCGTTATTTTCTTCCTTATGCTATCGATTTTTTCATTAAAGAAGTCCATAAAATCTTCACTACTAAAATGTTGTGGAGTACTCTCTGCAGGCATCTTAAGTATGTTTAAAGTTTAATTCCAAAATGTGGTAAAAGCATAACATTAGTATACATTTTATATATTTATATAACTGATGGTACAACTTTTTGTTTCTATATATTTGCAGTGTACTATTGAGGATTTTAATATATTTGTATTACACTAAAGTGTATCTTTACACTGGGGCATGTAAATTGAAACCTATTTTCTGTTATACAATTTTACTTTTAGCCATACATAAAAGGGATTTACTATTTTAAAAAGTTACATTTACATAGTAAATTGTTAATTCTGTTTTCCCCCCAAAAGTAAAGCTGTGGTGTTAAAACACAATACAATCAAGATCTAATTGAATTAATGAGTCAAATGAAGGAGAGAACAGAAAGAGACAGTGTGTTCAGTCTATTGATGCCAATTTTATTTGAAATGTTTTGGTTATTCGATGTCCTACTTGCTTATAAAAATAACTTTGTATTTTTAATCCCTGGTGTCACTTCTTATTAGTACCTCAACCTCAAATTTATCAAATAAATGAACTCTGTGGTTGAATTGCACTCCTCAGGTAGTCACTGATTGCATTAACTTGCAACTGCACCGTGGTGAGGGGGGGAAGTGCTGGGAGTACATTTCAAAGTTTGGCAGAAAGACACAGGGTTTACTGAGTGGATAATGTCAAGGCACTGCAGAGTAGAATAAGGAAACAAAAGTCAAAGCATGCTTTTATTATTTAAATGCAACCTCAACACCGCCATCATATTTACCATGTGTCTATTTAGCTTTATTTTTAATTTCAGTATAAATACTTTACTAGATATTAAGGGGCATCGGTGGACGGTTGTTTTTATGGTCATCCTCCATCCACTAGGTATAAGGGCTCACTGAATGAGTCCATAATTCTTATGATTGTGTAAAGCTGCTTTGCGACAATGACAATTGTTAAAAGTGCTATCCAAAGAAACGTGAATTGAACTAAATGATTTGACGACAATGGAAGTGATACAAGATACATGTTGTGGTCTCACCAGAACCTAAAACTATTGGGCACCAGTGGGAGATTTTGGAAAGGTGTGTTAGACAACACCACCATAATCAAAACAAACCAGGAAATAATTAGGAAAGACCTTTTGTAAGAATGGTGTTCATCCATTTAGGAGAATTGAAGATACTTGCAGAACTTCTACTATGATGGATTGAAGCTTTTTGTCATGGCTTGTGGTGATCCGGCATCAACTAATACACGTTAGCTTTCCATCATCACCCATTTCAATATTTTTGTAATATTTTTCGTGGACATTGGAGTTCTAGTGTCTGCTTAAAAAGGTTGTGACCTTCAAATCTTATGGGCCATAAACCTGGACTGAGTGCTGGTTGAAACACACTGGAGTAATGCAGTCTAATCAAATCATTCTGTAAGTCAATGTGGTTTTTAAAATAAAACATTCAAACAATCAAACAAACAAACAAAAAACGTATAACCACACCAAGTGCATTTCATGAGTTCCCCTGTACCAGATGACTCTTTTGTTGCTGAACTTGTTGGTGGAGTCGCCTAATTGAAAGGTGGTATATTACACCAGTGACAGTGTACTGATAAGAAACATACTTTGCATGTGACAGAGCAGTGTCGCATTTTGTTCACTTTCCATTTGTGTAATTGTTGCTTGATATAGATAAGATTGATAAGAAAGACAAAAGCATGATTGGGAGGTGAAGGAGCATGATTGATATTTAATCTTTGGTACACTGGCCGACGCCTGCAGAGGCATGAGTGCGTGGCATATGAGTCAAGATTAATTAGTCAAATACAGCAAAATTGTCATGGAAACCTACAGATATAAGAATGTGAATATTTTAATATTTGGAAAATAAGAACATAACATAAGTAATGAAAAATGATTATAATGTCAGAAGCACAGATTTATCAAAAAGCATGTCAAACTACTGACTATTAATCCTTTTTACCTTGTCTAAATAAGTATTCATGCTTTAAAAGGATACTTTTCCAGATAAAGCTTTTCCTCTTCTTATTTTTAAGTAAAACATATGTACTGGAGTAGAATGTGACCACTAATCAAATGGCCGCATGCCACTTAAACTGTGATTAAGTGAGGAGCTGGCTGGCCAGTACAATGTTGATAAAGGGCCAGGCCTTGGCCCCTCCTTGGCAGTCACACAATAGCAGGTGGTATAAAAGCCTATAGAAAGGAAAAGCTCTCTCATATACATCTGTGGGCCTTCGGGGTATCCACAGACCAGCCATGGGGAAGTACAAAGACAATCCGAACTGTTGGACTCTCGGCTGGATCATACTCCTTATTGGAATAAGCTCCACTCAATCAGGTACAAGACATTTCAGTTTATTTAAATTGAACACACACACACAATGAGCATTGGAATTAGGTTCAATCGATCACTGCAATCAAGTAGTTATCATTACGATGAATATACTCTTCTTTATGATGGATTCGCACAAGATGCAAAATCTGATGCAAAATATAATAATAACTTAAATATGAATACAAAAATATTAGTATACATCAATGCTTGACTAATACACTGACTCTCCTTCTCATCAACAGCCGATGGACCAGTCAACATTGCACCCCTGACCAAGACCATCTCTGGTGAGTCGCACATCAACAGCCATGGTAGATGCTAGTATGGATATTGTTTATAAAGCTATGAATTGTTGAAACAGGTAAAGCCTAGAGGGTAGACCTTAAAGGTATTGTTTATTTGGAAGGTACTTGTTTTATTTAGAAAGTGAAAATAAAGGCTTTAACCAAATTCAGTTAGATCAGTTGGATTATTATGATTACTGTATATATACTACATATAATCATGAGTCTAGTTAATATAAATATTAAGGTTTAGTAATGTTCTCCCAAAACTTTAAGTCTAGCAAGAAAACCCTTGATTTCAAAGAGCATCCCAAATGGTTTCTAATGCTCTTCTAACAGGTTTTAATGATACACTACATTTCCTGTCCTGGGGCAATGGTGCATGATTAAGGAATGTCAAAATCAGGATAATAAATACAGGCATCTTTAAATAATAGGGTGGTATGGAGGTGTAGTGGTTAGCACTGTGGCCTTGCATCTCCAGAGTTCATGGTCTGATAACCGCCTTGGGTCTGTGCGTGTTCTCCCTGTGCATAATATAGCAATGGGTTCTGGAGAACAGGAAATGTTGCCCATATAAGGTAAAAGGTAGAGAACAAGTCAAATGAAGCACAAAGCACAGACTATAAAGGACCAAGGGCTGTTTGACTTGGCCAAATGTGACAAAATTATTTAAAATAAATCTGTACAATATAGGCTTTAATAGGAACAGAATGCATGTCATAATACCAAAAATACAATGACACTGTAAAAGAAAATCCTAAATATAGTCTCATGTAAGTGCCATTTCATTTCACAGAACAATAACAGTGTAACTAAATTAATTTTCCTTGTTGTAACCTTTTAGCAAGAAATGTTAAATAAATGTGACTATGTTAAAGATATTCTTACTTGCTGAGATGTAACTTTTTTCACTATGAAACAAAAGTAGTAACTATGATCCACTATAGAATATATAAAAAGTACATGAATATATATATATATATATACACACACACACACACACACATATATATATATATATATATATATATATATATATATACACACACACACACACACACACATATATATAGTGGAACCTTGGATTACGAGCATAATTCGTTCCGGAAGTGGGCTCATATTTCAAAACACTCATAAACCAAATTTAATTGTCCCATAAGAAATAATAGAAACTCAAATTATTTGTTCCACGACAAAAAAAAGCTAAATACATAAAAATAATTAATACAAAATATAAAGTAAAAATAAAACAAATCAACCTGCACTTTACCTTTAAAGTAGCGCTGTGTGTGTGTGTGTTTGGGTCTGTCGTTATGTGTTTGCGTGCGTAATTTGACACTGTGCCGGTTCACAAACACACACACAGCGCCTGCTTGCAGCTCTCTTCCTCTCACATAACTACAGGCTGCGGCAGAAAATTAAATTTTTAACCTTCGAATAAAAAAAGTTTTTAAAAAAATGGCGCTGTCTGTGTGTGTGTGTGTGTGTTTGGGCCTGTTGTTATGTGTGTGGACACGCGTAATTTGACACCGTGCTGTTTCACAAACACACACACACACACAGCGCTTGTCTGCTGCTCTCTCTCTCTCACTAAAGGCAATTCTCGGTACTCATAAACCAAGACTCGTGTTTCAAGTCGAAATTTATTAAAAATCTTTGCTTGTCTTGCGGAACACTTGCAAACCACGTTACTCGCTATCTGAGGTTTCACTGTGTGTATATATACGTATACCTATCGTTTTATGTGCAGAATTATACATACTCTCTTTTTGAATCATAAAACCTGGTGCAATAAATCTGATGTCATATTTGTTGTTTCATTTCGTTTATCTGATATAAAGGAACTTAATTACTTAATCATCCAAGATCTTACATTAGAGCTAACCTTTAACCTTACAAACGTAAATGAGAGTAAGTGTGATTTTTCTCTTTGTCATGTCTTGCTTGTTTATTATTGATCAGATTTCTGTTGTTCTTCTATAATCTAATTAAATAATGCATTTATTTTTAAGGTAGCGTCTACATAACCAGTAATAACTAATAGGTATTAGATGTATTAGGTGTATAAATTGTCTGATTTTCTGATCATTTAAGTCTCTTGTCCCTCTACAGGACTGAGTCCGGCTCATAACGAACGAGTCTGCAGCACCTGGGGCAACTTCAACTTCAAAACCTATGATGGAGACTTTTTCCAGCTCCACTCTACGTGTAACTACATCCTGACCTCGCAGTGTTCAAGCAACTATGAGGACTTCAACATCCAGCTGAGGCGGCAAGTCGTCAGCGGCGAGCCCCTGATCACCAAGATCACTATGAAGCTGGACGGCACAGTGGTGGAACTTTCCGAAGGCTCCGTCAGTGTGGACGGACAGGAGTGAGTGACCTTTAACCCTTAAGGAAACAGTCTGGGTGTTCATAAAGGGGTTTATGTTATTGTAGGTGTAGGTGTATTGCTATAAAACCTATCGATGTAATGATTTGTTTCCCCACAGGGTCACTCTGCCCTTCAGCCATTCTGGTGTCCTGATTGAGGTCAACCCCAGTTACATCAAAGTCATCGCCAAGCTGGGCCTCGTCGCCATGTGGAACAGAAACGATGCTTTCATGGTGAGTGTATAGAAAATATCCAGCTACTCACAATCCATAATGCATCCCCATATATTTATAATACCTGCCTTAAATACTGTATACATCATACACTGTGGTGTAGTATAAACAAAAACAGTTAACATAGCAGACATTGTTATTCATCACAGCATCACGCGATTACAATCAAAATACAAATACAAATAAGTCCTAAGATATGTACTGTATATAAGATCTCATCTCTTGATTTCTATTCTTGATTCTTGATTTCTATTGTTTAAATACGATGGATTCATAAATCCGAATTACTTACCATATTTGTTTTGTAAGTAATTCCAGCTGATGTAAAGTCCGAGACTTAGAGTAATTATATGCTGCAGTACCACAATGCACTTTATCTCGATTTGTTAACTCTGTGTATAATTTCTGCTTGGTTCACGCTTGTCTACAGGTGGAATTGGACAACAAGTACAAAAATCAGACTTGTGGACTTTGCGGTGACTTTAATGGAGTTCAGCTCTACAACGAGTTCATCAAAAACGGTTGGTTTTATGGTTTGATTATTATTTTTCTTTATTATGTGTCAGCTGATAAGACATAGATACACTTATAAAATATGTACATTATTTGTCATTTGTGTAAAATTATATAATGTGTTAAAATAATGTTATATAAACATAATCAATGCTCCCAAGAGTGACTTATATGTTCTATTCTACTGATCATTAATGATAAAATATTACAATGTACAGTTATTTTGTGTACTGTAATAAAAAAATGTCCACATTAAACCAGTTAATGCGATGATGAGCAGGATATAATGTTAAATTATGGCTAAAATGATGCAGACGTAAAAACATGACAGGGGTACAACATAATGGATTATTTATTAATGCATTTTCGGATGGTATTTTCAGTGTGTGTGTTTTATGGCGTATATGAAGTACAATAAACTAAAAGCGTTGTGGTTTTTCTCAATTAACCAAAGGGGCTGAGATTTCCCCATCAGACTTCGCCCAGTTTGCAAAGATGGACGCTCCGACTGAAAGCTGCAGTGAATCAGCTCCTCCATCAGATGAGACCTGTGTGAAACTGGTAAGACCTGCAGTAATAATAACAGTAAGAATAAGAATGCCCAATTTAAATTAAATAGTCACTAGACACTTTTTAACACTATAACACTATTTAATTTTTTCTATTTCTAGTTTTGTTTTCCTGGATTTTTCTTTTTTTTCTAATTATTACTTTATTATCTGTCTAATTGTGATAATTGACATATGTTTTCTTTCCTCCTCAGACCTCAGCATGTGAGCAGATGCTCTCCGGTCCACCTTTTAGCGACTGCAAAAACCTCGTCTCCCTCGACTCCTTCATCAAAGCCTGCGAGTCGGACATGTGCCAGTGCAGCGGCAACTCCAGCAACTTCTGCCTGTGCAGCACCATCTCTGAGTATTCACGGCAGTGTGTGCACGCTGGGGGCAAGCCGGGCCAGTGGAGGACGGAGCAGTTCTGCGGTAAGTCAAACTCAACAATCACACTTTGTGCAATGCCGTCACTAACGGTGTATCCTTATAGAACAGAAAAGGGACATGATATTAAAGTTAATGGTAATAAACGATCATAGTATTTTTATGTGCATACATGTTTATCTGATTAGGTTTTTTTTTTTTACAGCCAAGACATGCCCTTTCCCCAACATGGTGCACCAGGAGTGTGGGAACCCATGCATTAACACCTGCTCGAATCCTGACCGAGGACAAGTGTGTGAGGAACACTGCATCGATGGCTGTTTCTGTCCCCCAGGTATTAAACTGTCTCAGCATACTGTATGTAAATGAGGGTTATATATGGTGAAAGATCAAATTCATGTCATTTCAACTCAAAAGCAATATATATACATATATATAAAAACAAATGTGTGTGTTTGCAGGTTTGGTTTTGGATGATCTGACAGGCCAAGGATGCATTGCACAAGACCAGTGCACCTGCATTCACAACGGCAAAATCTATCAGTCCGGTCAGAGCTTCACCAGCAACTGTAAAGTATGGTGAGGATGACTTACTGCAACAAACCTTTTCATGCAGGCCTTTAACATAAGCAAAAGTCCAAAAGATGATTTCCAGTGGGAACAGTTGGTCATATTCTCCTGGTTACCTGGCAGTTGGCGACACTAGCCCCATGATCATGAGCATCCGTGAGCTCAGTATGCAGAAGAGGGCAAATAGCACAAATATGTGTGAATTAAAATATTTAGGCTTCAATTTCCATCAGGATCTTGACACTGTTAAACCTTGATTAGAGGATATGAAAATAATTCTTACAGTTTCATCTTTCTAAAATCTATAATCCATATTTAAAATACTTCATTGCACCTTGCACTGTTACATGTAAATACTTAATTATCTTAAAGCTTACTTGCAAATACAGATACCTTTGCAATAATATATATATATATTGTTATCTGTATATGAGAATACAACTTGAAACTTGAAACTATAACCTTGAGTTAGACAGCATTACTGTGTTCATGATGGTTATCGTTTTGCATATGTTTTTTGTGCATTTTGATCATTTACCTGATATTGTCTCTGTGTTTAGCACATGCACCTCTAACAAGTGGAGCTGCACAGAGAAGGACTGCCCCGGTACATGCTCCGTAGAGGGCGGATCTCACATCACCACCTTTGATGGGAAACCATACAACTTCCACGGGGACTGTTCATACATTCTGGCTGAGGTCAGTGCAACAGTGTGATGTTTCGTATTTGAGTTTTTACTCCTAACCCCCAAGGAGGTGAACAGGCCTGGCAGACAACTGCTTGGGGCCTCAGGCCAGTAGGAGCCCCCGACTGGTTAAAAAAAACATTCCTTTAAAAAAAAAAAAATTTATATTATGATGAATGCTGGTTGACGAAGGCCCCTGCAAGGTTTTGCCTAGGGCCCCAACAGACTCCATGATATTCCGACTGTATATCCCATCAATCCCTTCAATCTTAATCATTGAAAACTTCTTCATGTTCCATTTTCAAAGCCATGACTACATACGTTACTCCAGTGCTGTATTTTCTTTTAACTCACTTTTATCTTGATTCACTAACTGCATTATTCAGTTCTCACTACTTGTGACGGTAATAATTTCAAATTTGATTATTTTCCTTGGACGTCCCAGCATGTCCCCATTCATTCTCACAACCCTGTACTACATGACACACCTTAAATAACCACCTCACTCCAGAGACCATTTTTGTCTTTTTCTAACCAGTCCTTCCTCCTTTTCATCTCTAATGTCTTTGATATTTAAAGATTTCTTTAATGTCTTTTTCCACTTATCTTCTTGCACATTTATTTTCAGCTTTATTTATCTTGCACAACATTTTAAAGTCTGTTTTAAAGTTCTCCCTGAACTTGAGTTTTTCAGCACTGGACCTGTTTCCTGTACACTTTCCTGTTTTACTCTTGCAGCAGATTCAAGTCTTTATTAGAGTTAGTGTTGAACACTTTGGAAGCTTCCAGTACCGTGAGCTCTGGTTTGGCTTGCACTCTAATACCTACACCATCTTTCTTATCCAGATTTTCTTCACTTGTCATTTCCATGTTTGATTTTTATTTACTGTCATTCAAATTCTTTTACAAATATCCTTAAAAGACTATTTACACCAGAGTCTGTCTGTAAACGTTTGCTGTGAACACACTCACACCTTCACCATCTTTCACCATATTTGTACACTTTGCACATCCTGGTGATGTGCTGAAACCCAGCTCACTACCTTCTGCTTTCTTATGAACATGTTCAGTATCTGCACAGAAGCATTCAAATTTAACTCACGTCTCTTTTCTTGATGAAAACCCAGTGAGCACTTTGACTTGGCTGGAATTCAAAACTGTCTTCTTATTTGAATGTCAGGTATTGACCTGAAATTTGTCTGAATTTATCTCTAATGCTTGATCTTGATTTATTTATCATTTTTGTGAAACCATTCACAACATTCTATTTTTCTCTAAGTACTGTATCACTATAAAGAGTGCCACTGTTCGGCCCTTTAGACTATTCTTCTTGTTCTTCTTCTTCTTCTTCTTCTTCTCCTTATTGCTGTTATTAAGACCTTTTTTTTTAAATGAATAAATAAATAAATAAATATCATTATTTCTTACTCAGCAAACCAAAGGTGCTGAGTTTGTGGTTGTGGGAGACTTGGTGCGCTGCGGTTTGACGACCACCGAGACATGTCTGAAGGCCGTGACCCTGGCTTTGTCTGCCGGAAGCACTGTGAGTACCGTTAATGTATTTTAATCACCATTAATTAATAATGAATTCCATTTCTAGTGTGAGCAGCATGACCACATTGGAAGGCAAATGCGTAAGAATAGTAATATGTGTCCAGCTCCTGAATATGTCCAAAATCCTGTAGATATTCAACTACATAGTGTGTGTGATGTACGTAGGGGGATGCAGAAGCATGGTGTATTTTGAGTCCCAGATGCAGGACATCCAATCTTATAACAACACATGGTGTGTACATTTGCCTTTAGGTGTTTAACATCCAGCCTGACGGGAAGGTCTTTCTCAACCGAATCTATTCTCAGCTTCCTCTCTCTACAGGTGAGTAAATATGTACAAACTGTATAATTATTCAACACCTCCTGTCGACAGCTATTGCACGTTATCGTGTAAATGCTGTGTTTAATCAACTAACCTTTTTACTCCTCATTCAACTGCAGCTGGTGTGAATATTTTCCGGCCCACCACGTTTTACATCGTCGTCCAGACCTCTTTCGGGCTTCAGCTGGAGATCCAGCTCGTACCCATCATGCAGGTTTACATAACTGTGAATGTGACTCACAAGCAAAACTTACTTGGTGTGTTGAACACTTACTTACTGATGTATGATAGTGTTATTGTATACTGGTTCTTATTTACACATAATACACACTGTAAATGATATCATTGTGAATTTGGTTTACGTAATTAAATGCATTAGCTTTAATGTACAAGTGGAAATGTGCTGTATATAGACACTACTTGATTCTCTGGTCTATCATGGTCAGGTCTGTGTGGAAACTTTAATGACATCCAAAGCGATGATTTCACCACCATGAGCGGATCACGTGAAGGAACCGGTGTTGGTTTTGCCAACAGCTGGAGGACGAGAGCTAACTGTCCTGAAGTGAAGAATACTTTTGAGAACCCGTGCAGTCTCAGTGTGGAAAATGGTACTTTTTTGTTTTGACTTATAACCAATAATTAAAAAAATAATAATCTCATTTTTTATTATTGAAATCTGGATACATGAAGTGGAGAAGGACTGTTTTTTTAACATATGTGTAATCAGAAGAGTGTTTACTGCTGGTGTATATTAAAGAGAGAGAGAGAGAGAGAGTGTGTGTGTTTTCTGCATACTTTAGTATTGGGTGATCAAACACACCGAACACTTCCTCCATGAAATTAAACACAGCTTGTTAAAATGTATTCAACCCAATAGAAGGCAAATATCATTGGTGTAT
The DNA here is from genome assembly GCF_024256425.1 of Clarias gariepinus. NCBI lineage: Eukaryota > Metazoa > Chordata > Actinopteri > Siluriformes > Clariidae > Clarias > Clarias gariepinus. The sequence goes on from NC_071114.1 coordinate 2,140,469, forward strand.
CCAATTCAATTACATAAACAAACTTTCTGTTACCTCTTCTTTTTATTTACACTTTCCAAATACTCATCACACATCTCAGAGTCTGTCCCTGTGTAGCTTGTTAATGCTTTTCCTGACTGTTCATTAAAAGCCAGAATAAATGCATTTCATCCACTTTGTTTCTCCTTTTAATTTCAGAAAAATACGCTCAGAAATGGTGCTCCCTGCTGTCTGACCCCAGTGGTGTTTTTGCCGCGTGTCACTCGGAGATCAGCCCGGATATTTACCAAAAGGTACACTGCAGAGGTTGATTAAGTATTCGAGCACAACAGTTCCAATTTCAGCACAACATTGTAATATTTAAATAATTACCTGTGTGTCACTAAAGAACTGCATGTACGACACCTGCAACTGCGAGAACAGCGAGAACTGCATGTGTGCCGCTCTCTCGTCTTACGTGCACGCCTGCGCCGCAAAGGGAATCCTCCTCCCGGGCTGGAGGAGTGACGTGTGCAGTGAGTACAAACGACCAATCAATTTTATTCTTCTTCAACGCGATAATGTATAATGCCACATCATAATCATGTGAACATCCCGTTTCGTGAACATCTGTCCACAGTGAAATATGCCTCCAGCTGCCCGAGCACCATGGTGTACACCTACAACCTCCAGAGCAGCATGCAGTCATGTCGCTGTCAAAGTGACCCAGATTTCACCTGCTCGGTGACCTTTGACCCGGTAGATGGTTGCGTTTGTGAAGAAGGAACGTATCTTAACGATAACGGAAAATGTGTTCCGCTGGAGAAATGTTCCTGCTACTACAAAGGGTCTGTGATTCCTCCTGCAGAAGTCATCAGCAAGGACGGTGCCATGTGGTACGTCTCACTCACACAGTGAACCAGTCTTTATGTTTATCGAGTCAGAGTCTCAGACTCCCAGAAAGTCATAAACATTATTTAAAATATTATTTTTCAGCACCTGTAAGAACGGCAAACTTAGCTGCATCGGATCTGCCACAGATCAGCCATGTAAGTGCTGGTATTTAATATCCTCAGGCCTTGATTTACAATAAACAATGCCAACTGATTTACCAACAGGGTGTTTGAAGGATTCTGTCATTCAAATAAATAAAAAAAACATCCCCAATTACCATGCAGTTTAGGGCATGACCAGGGGTTAAAGTGCGTGCTGACAGGTGGGGGAACGCTAATTCTAGTGTGGTGGTGAAAAATGTATCACCTCAAAATAACACAGAGTGTGTGCAATGTGCTTTTTATGCATGGGGTTTGCGTGTTCTCCCCGTGTCTGGTGGGTTTCCTTCGGTACTCCAATATCTGGATGATATATCGAGCAATTTACCAGTGCGCCACCCGGAGGCCCCTATTTCCCTGTAATACTCATGATACAATTCCTACACTTATTTGTAGTTTATTACCGCCAATACACCGCCATGCAACTGCACAACTCCAGGCACAACTGCTGCCCGATATGTGAGATCTTGGTGCAAAACAACAACAACAACAACAACAACAGCACATTTTTAGTGAAATGGTAAAAGGCAGGGCAGTAGCATTGCTAATGATGTTATTGATTGATTATTTTAATTAATTTCATTTCATTGCATTATTTTTTCCTTTCAGCTTGTTCCTCACCAATGGTGTTCTTCAACTGCTCTAATGCTGCTCCAGGATCTACAGGCTCAGAGTGCCAGAAGAGCTGTAACACAGTGGACATGGCCTGTGTAAGTTTATAAATATCATATATGTATAATAGAATAGAATAATAATGATGATGATTATAATTAAGAGAAATATTTTCTACAACAGATCAGCACAGAGTGTGTCTCAGGCTGTGTGTGTCCTGCGGGGCTCGTGTCTGATGGAAAAGGGGGCTGCATCCAAGAGGCTCTTTGTCCTTGCGTTCATAACAGTAAAATTTACCAGCCTGGAGAATCCATCAAAGTCGACTGCAACACCTGGTAAAAAAAAAAAGGAGCTGATCTGATTATCTGTCTTTTGTGTTTTTATTAACGACAGTCCCTTCACATGAATGTAAAAAATGGAACATGTGTGGCAAAGTAGAAAAAAAAAACCTCTATACTTCTTGTCTTCTCTGAACACAGCACATGCAAGGACAGGAAATGGCAGTGCGGTGTCGATTTGTGCCATGGAACCTGTACAGTGTATGGTGATGGACATTATGTCACATTCGATGGAAGAAGATACACATTTGATGGAGACTGCGAATACACCCTGGTCAGAGTAAGTACGTCTCCCCGATACAATCAGAAGAAGTCAAAAGAAGACAAGAAAAACAGAGTCTGCTGCTATACAAAAGCATTACACAATCTGGCCTGACACATAAACCAGTCAGAATATTTCTCTCTCCGCTGGTTGAAAAGAAAAGTGCTGACACTAGAGGCTCCTTCCATAAATATGATATAACAAAAGGCTTATGTCATGTAAATCAGTTTAATTTTCTTTCTTTTTTATGTCGACAATAAGCTAAGGGACTGTGCTTGTTGACTGAAAATAAAACGACCCCATGTACAGTACAATGCTGTAAACGCACAGAGTAACAGAACTGAAAGCTATAACCTGTTGAATCAGCTTACTCCTGCGGCCTGTTTTATATTAACCAGCACAGTGCCTTCTAAAGCGGCATGCTCAGTGTTAGAGCAAGATTCCAGAGGAAGTCTGACTGCATTACCCTGCTGATAGATTACCTGTTAATATTTGGTCAAATATGTGATCGTTTGTTTACACTGCCATCTATCTTAAGCAAGCAACACAAAAGACAATACTGATGTGAATAAAAAAAAAACTAAAAGTTGAAGTGGAAATGTAAATGTCCCCAGATGCAGATTGATTGATGAATTAAGTGTGCCTGAGGGCTTGGTGGATAAATGATGACATTTGAATATTTCTGTGTTTGCTTAAGGATCACTGTGGCCACAGCAATTCCAGCGGCAATTTCAGAGTCATCACCGAAAATATTCCCTGCGGAACAACCGGCACCACCTGCTCCAAAGCCGTCAAAGTCTTCCTGGGGGTGAGAGTTCCACTTTAGCTCTCTTTGACACTGTATTTTGTTAGTCTATCTTTATTCATGTTTAATGATAATAATGTGTATTAGCAAGAATTACAGTACAACAGAAATAAACCAGGCATTATTTCTTCCCTATATAGAGCGTACAACTAATCAGCACACAGGTTATTATAATATCAACCTATTGCCTTTTTCAGAGTAACGAGCTCTTACTAACAGATGGAGGCTATGAAGTTATTCAAAGAGGTGCAGGAGATGAAATTCCCTACCAGATCAGCGTTATGGGCATTTACATGGTCATTGAGGCTAATAATGGGCTTCTTCTGGTGTGGGACCAGAAGACAAGTCTATTCATCAAGCTTAGTCCTAACTTCAAGGTAGGTTTACATTCAAACAGATTAATAAACAATAATACCCAATGAAGAATGAAGTCAACTATGTTGATCTCCCATGACAGGGTGAGGTGTGTGGTCTCTGCGGAAATTATGATGGCAACACGAACAATGACTTTACCTTGAGAAACCAGGGTGTGGTAACCAATGCACTGGATTTTGGAAACAGCTGGAAGGAGTCCTCCAGCTGCCCTGATGCTAGTCAGATCAAAAATCCATGTACTTTTAACCCCTATCGGCAAGCCTGGGCCCAGAAACAGTGCAGCATCATCATGAACGACATCTTTGAGAGCTGTCACACACATGTAAGTTTTATTGCCTAGACTGGACACTTGAATATTTAAAAAGTACAGCTAATGCTAACTGTTTGTCTTTTTCCCTGTAAAGGTTGACCCCACACCGTATTACTCTGCATGCGTAAGAGATGCCTGTGCTTGTGATAGCGGAGGAGATTGCGAGTGTTTCTGTACTGCTGTAGCTGCTTACGCTCAAGCCTGTAATGAGGGGGGAGTGTGTGTCGCTTGGAGGACACCGAAAATCTGCCGTGAGTTGCTCTTGATTTCAGGGGCAAGTTAAATTGAGTGACAATTACAGAATTGAGTTGCTAAGTTTTGTCCTTTAATTCCTGCTCATGCAGCACTGTTCTGTGATTATTACAACCCTCCTGGTGAGTGCGAGTGGCACTACAAACCCTGTGGTGCACCCTGTATGAGGACTTGCAGGAACCCCAAAGGAACGTGTTCCAGCCAGATACCACCACTGGAAGGTATACAAATCATTTTTGGATTTCAGGAGTAAAATAACACATGCCCTCACACATGCCATTTTTTTTTTGCGCCATATACATTACATTTTATTATGTCGGTTTTAAACTAACAAGCCTATTCAATGGGTTTTAACAATCATATTTTTATTATTGTTTACCATTAATTATTATTATTATTATTATTATCATTATTATTATTTAAATATATTTTGTTTACTTAAATAGTAATTCTGCACTTAAATTAAATATGTTGATACATAAATAATATATGAATCATTATATTCAGTGTGTACCTACAGGCCAGTAATGTTGTAATTGAGTTTATGTCCTTCTTTAGGCTGTTACCCAAAATGTCCTGATGATCAGCCATACTTTGATGAGGACACAATGAAATGTGTGAAGAAGGAAAGCTGTGGCTGCTATTCCAAATCAAAACATTACAACAATGGAGATGAGGTCCCGAGCACACAAAACTGTCAGAAATGGTAAGCATCATATATATATATATATATATATATAACAGAAATGGTAACATCATTAATGTAAAAATACATTTTCCCTTATAATTTGCTTTTAAATAAAATTATGTTTGTTTTTGCAGCTATTGTACTTCATCAGAAATCAACTGTAAAACAGATGATAATGGTAAGAATGAATTCTTACCACGTAGCATATTCCAGCACTTGAAACTAATGGTTGTGTAAAATGAATAACTTTACTTCTTCTCTCCAGCGTGTACATGCATCTATAATGGAAAAATCTATCATTACGGAGACACTATCTATAACACTACTGATGGATACGGCAACTGCATCACTGCTAAGTGTGGAAAAAATGGAAAAATTGAAAGGGATTTATATCACTGCTATACAACACTACCACCAACAACAACAGTCTTCAACTTCTCCTCAACCACAGGTAACTAGTGCTGGTTCAACTTGTAAAATAGCTAATTCAGTATTTTATATACAGACATTTGTCTTGTGGTTTAGTACAACCTATACTTTTCTAGCAAATTACATTACAAATTACACTTAATTACCTAATTCGACAAATATTGACATATGTAATTGGAAAGAGATTTCTTTTTACTTTTTTTTTACTTTTCAAAATGCATCTATTTTACACATAATGTACAAGACTGTAAAATCAAAATTAATTAATAGGTTAGATTCTATTTAAATATTTTTCCAACCCATAAGATCCCATGGTGAACGATGCACCACCAACGTTCTATAAAGTTTTTCATTCAGCTTTATCCTTAAATTTAAACCCATACTGTAAGTTACATCTAATTAACATCCTGTTGGAGTCATGTGACAATCTGTGAATTTGTGTGACATGACATAATTTCATAAATGGTGTTGTGCTGGGTAGCGCAAACAAATTTACATAATTAATAATTATCTTAACTTTTACATTTAAAATTTCCTTTAAAAAAAAAAAAGCACTTATGGTTTAAACTGATTTTGTTAGTCTTCATATAGCATCAAAAAGTATCATAGTGACGCTAATGTGATTGTTCTTTATTAATTAATATGATCCAAAAAGTCAAATGATTTGACTAATGAATTGAAAACAAATCAATTTATATCAAACAAGGAAAAAATATCTAAATAATGTCTGATATACTACACAGTAAAATCAGAATACGGAATGGCCAATATTTATGGAACGTGGACAAGAAACAGCACTGAAAACAAACAGAAAACAAACAAAAAAATGCAATAACAATATCTGTGATGTACATTCTAAATGTACAGTTTGAATGTAATAAATATATTTGTATTTTAGTGTCAACTCTGCATCCAAGTACTTTAGTGACTTCAAAACCAACAACTACAACTGGACCAACAACAATTACATGCCAGCAAACATGTGAATGGTCAGAATGGTTTGACGTAACGTTCCCAACCCCTGGACACAGTGGAGGTGACTCTGAAACATACAAGAATATTAGAGCCGCTGGTTACAAGATCTGTAATCAACCATCCCAAATTGAATGCCGTGCTGAAAAGTACCCAAACATAAGCGTTAATGAAATAGAACAGAAGGTGGAATGTAATGTTAATGTAGGCTTGATATGCAAAAATGAAGAACAATCTGGTACATTTCCATTATGCTTGAACTACCAAATACGAGTTTACTGCTGTGATAGCCACTGCTCAACACAGACAACGCCATCAACAGTACCGAAAACGATATCAACCACTCAAACAAAACCACAGTGTGAAGTCTGTTCCTGGACACCATGGATAAGTGTTGACTATCCTGAATATGGACCAAATGGAGGGGACAATGAAACAATCAAAAACATAATAAAATCAGGACGATATAAGATCTGTGAAAAACCAGTTGATGTTAAGTGTCAGGCTGTGCGTTATCCAGGTGTGCCATTATCAGAGTTAAACCAAAATGTTACATGCACTGACTCAGGTCTACTTTGTGAAAACAAATATCAAACTTTAATATGTCTTAATTATGAGGTAAAGGCAAAATGTTGTAAACCAATAGAATGTAAAACAACCACAACAACAACAACAACAACCACCCCCACAACAACACCAACTACGACAAAACCTACAACTACTAAAAATAAATGCTTACCTTTGTGCTCTTGGTCTGACTGGATGGACTTTGGGCCTCCTACAAATGGTCCTAATGGTGGTGAAATTGTCCCAATGACAAGAATAAGCCAGACTTATCCAAAGCTCTGTTCCTCCCCACAAAAAGTTGAGTGTAGAGCAAAACTCTACCCTGACCTACCGCTTTCACAGGTGGGTCAGATAGTGACTTGTAATGCTCAAGATGGACTAATTTGTCTCAACCAAAACCAAGGGCTTCAACAGCAGTGCTTTGATTATGAAATTCGAGTGTCTTGTTGTGAAATAAAAGGTCCGGGATGCACAACAAACAAACCAACAGCGACACCAATAACACCCACACCAACAACCACACCAACAACCACCACAACATCCAGCACACCAACAACTACACCAACAACTACTATTCTCACAACAACTACTACTACACCAACAAGCACCACAATAACCAGCACACCAACACCTACACCAACAAGCACCACAATAACCAGCACACCAACACATACACCAACAAGCACCACAACAACCAGCACACCTACACCAACAACAAATACTACGACTACTACAACACCACCTACTCCTTCCTCGACACCTTCGTGCACACTTGAATGCTCTTGGTCTGACTGGATGGACTTTGGGCCTCCTACAACTGGTCCTAATGGTGGTGAAGTTGTCCCAATTAGAAGGATAAGCCAGACTCATCCAAAGCTCTGTTCCTCCCCACAACAAGTTGAATGTAGAGCAAAACTCTACCCTGCCCTGCCGCTCTCACAGTTGGGTCAGACAGTGACTTGTAATGCACAAGATGGACTTATTTGTCTTAACCAGGATCAAGGTCTTCAACAACAGTGCTTTGACTATGAAATTCGAGTTTCTTGTTGTGAAATGAAAGGCCCGGGATGCACAACACCCAAAACACACACCACAACAACCAGCACATCGACACCTACACCAACAAGCACAACAACAACCAGCACACCTACACCAACAACAACTACTACGACTACTACAACAACACCTACTCCTTCCATGACACCTTCGTGCACACTTGAATGCTCTTGGTCTGACTGGATGGACTTTGGGCCTCCTAAAACTGGTCCAAATGGTGGTGAAGTTGTCCCAATTGGAAAAATAAAGCAGACTTATCCAAAGATCTGTTCCACTCCACAAAATGTTGAGTGTAGAGCAAAACTCTACCCTTCTTTGCCGCTCTCACAGCTGGGTCAGATAGTGACTTGTAATGCTCAAGAAGGACTAATTTGCCTAAACCAAAACCAAGGTCTTCAACAGCAGTGCTTTGATTATGAAATTCGAGTGTCTTGTTGTGAAATGAAGGGCCCGGGCTGCACAACACCCAAAACACACACCACAACAACCAGCACACCGACACCTACACCAACAAGCACAACAACAACCAGCAAACCAACAACCAGCACACCAACACCTACACCAACAACAACTACTACGACTACTATAACAACACCTACTCCTTCCATGACACCTTCGTGCACACTTGAATGCTCTTGGTCTGACTGGATGGACTTTGGGCCTCCTAAAACTGGTCCTAATGGTGGTGAAGTTGTCCCAATTGGAAAAATAAGGCAGACTTATCCAAAGATCTGTTCCACTCCACAAAATGTTGAGTGTAGAGCAAAACTCTATCCTTCTTTGCCGCTCTCACAGCTGGGTCAGATAGTGACTTGTAATGCTCAAGAAGGACTAATTTGCCTAAACCAAAACCAAGGTCTTCAACAGCAGTGCTTTGATTATGAAATTCGAGTGTCTTGTTGTGAAATGAAGGGCCCGGGCTGCACAACACCCAAAACACACACCACAACAACCAGCACACCGACACCTACACCAACAAGCACAACAACAACCAGCAAACCAACAACCAGCACACCAACACCTACACCAACAACAACTACTACGACTACTATAACAACACCTACTCCTTCCATGACACCTTCGTGCACACTTGAATGCTCTTGGTCTGACTGGATGGACTTTGGGCCTCCTAAAACTGGTTCTAATGGTGGTGAAGTTGTCCCAATTGGAAAAATAAGGCAGACTTATCCAAAGATCTGTTCCACTCCACAAAATGTTGAGTGTAGAGCAAAACTCTACCCTTCTTTGCCGCTCTCACAGCTGGGTCAGATAGTGACTTGTAATGCTCAAGAAGGACTAATTTGCCTAAACCAAAACCAAGGTCTTCAACAGCAGTGCTTTGATTATGAAATTCGAGTGTCTTGTTGTGAAATGAAGGGCCCGGGCTGCACAACACCCAAAACACACACCACAACAACCAGCACACCGACACCTACACCAACAAGCACAACAACAACCAGCAAACCAACAACCAGCACACCAACACCTACACCAACAACAACTACTACGACTACTACAACACCACCTACTCCTTCATCGACACCTTTGTGCACACTTGAATGCTCTTGGTCTGACTGGATGGACTTTGGGCCTCCTACAACTGGTCCTAATGGTGGTGAAGTTGTCCCGATTAGAAGGATAAGCCAGACTTATCCAAAGCTCTGTTCCTCCCCACAACAAGTTGAATGTAGAGCAAAAGTCTACCCTGCACTGCCGCTCTCACAGTTGGGTCAGACAGTGACTTGTAATGCACAAGATGGACTTATTTGTCTCAACCAGGACCAAGGTCTTCAACAGCAGTGCTTTGATTATGAAATTCGAGTGTCTTGTTGTGAAATGAAGGGCCCGGGCTGCACAACACCCAAAACACACACCACAACAACCAGCACACCGACACCTACACCAACAAGCACAACAAAAACCAGCAAACCAACAACCAGCACACCAAAACCTACACCACCAACAACTACTACGACTACTACAACAACACCTACTCCTTCCATGACACCTTCATGCACACTTGAATGCTCTTGGTCTGACTGGATGGACTTTGGGCCTCCTACAACTGGTCCTAATGGTGGTGAAGTTGTCCCAATTAGAGAAATAAGGCAGACTTATCCAAAGATCTGTTCCACTCCACAAAATGTTGAGTGTAGAGCAAAACTCTACCCTTCTTTGCCGCTCTCACAGCTGGGTCAGATAGTGACTTGTAATGCTCAAGAAGGACTAATTTGCCTAAACCAAAACCAAGGTCTTCAACAGCAGTGCTTTGATTATGAAATTCGAGTGTCTTGTTGTGAAATGAAGGGCCCGGGCTGCACAACACCCAAAACACACACCACAACAACCAGCACACCGACACCTACACAAACAAGCACAACAACAACCAGCAAACCAACAACCAGCACACCAACACCTACACCAACAACAACTACTACGACTACTATAACAACACCTACTCCTTCCTCGACACCTTCGTGCACACTTGAATGCTCTTGGTCTGACTGGATGGACTTTGGGCCTCCTAAAACTGGTCCTAATGGTGGTGAAGTTGTCCCAATTGGAAAAATAAGGCAGACTTATCCAAAGATCTGTTCCACTCCACAAAATGTTGAGTGTAGAGCAAAACTCTACCCTTCTTTGCCGCTCTCACAGCTGGGTCAGATAGTGACTTGTAATGCTCAAGAAGGACTAATTTGCCTAAACCAAAACCAAGGTCTTCAACAGCAGTGCTTTGATTATGAAATTCGAGTGTCTTGTTGTGAAATGAAGGGCCCGGGCTGCACAACACCCAAAACACACACCACAACAACCAGCACACCGACACCTACACCAACAAGCACAACAACAACCAGCAAACCAACAACCAGCACACCAACACCTACACCAACAACAACTACTACGACTACTACAACACCACCTACTCCTTCATCGACACCTTTGTGCACACTTGAATGCTCTTGGTCTGACTGGATGGACTTTGGGCCTCCTACAACTGGTCCTAATGGTGGTGAAGTTGTCCCGATTAGAAGGATAAGCCAGACTTATCCAAAGCTCTGTTCCTCCCCACAACAAGTTGAATGTAGAGCAAAAGTCTACCCTGCACTGCCGCTCTCACAGTTGGGTCAGACAGTGACTTGTAATGCACAAGAAGGACTAATTTGCCTAAACCAAAACCAAGGTCTTCAACAGCAGTGCTTTGATTATGAAATTCGAGTGTCTTGTTGTGAAATGAAGGGCCCGGGCTGCACAACACCCAAAACACACACCACAACAACCAGCACACCGACACCTACACAAACAAGCACAACAACAACCAGCAAACCAACAACCAGCACACCAACACCTACACCAACAACAACTACTACGACTACTATAACAACACCTACTCCTTCCTCGACACCTTCGTGCACACTTGAATGCTCTTGGTCTGACTGGATGGACTTTGGGCCTCCTAAAACTGGTCCTAATGGTGGTGAAGTTGTCCCAATTGGAAAAATAAGGCAGACTTATCCAAAGATCTGTTCCACTCCACAAAATGTTGAGTGTAGAGCAAAACTCTACCCTTCTTTGCCGCTCTCACAGCTGGGTCAGATAGTGACTTGTAATGCTCAAGAAGGACTAATTTGTCTAAACCAAAACCAAGGTCTTCAACAGCAGTGCTTTGATTATGAAATTCGAGTGTCTTGTTGTGAAATGAAGGGCCCGGGCTGCACAACACCCAAAACACACACCACAACAACCAGCACACCGACACCTACACCAACAAGCACAGCAACAACCAGCAAACCAACAACCAGCACACCAACACCTACACCAACAACAACTACTACGACTACTACAACACCACCTACTCCCTCGTCGACACCTTCGTGCACACTTGAATGCTCTTGGTCTGACTGGATGGACTTTGGGCCTCCTACAACTGGTCCTAATGGTGGTGAAGTTGTCCCAATTAGAAGGATAAGCCAGACTTATCCAAAGCTCTGTTCCTCCCCACAACAAGTTGAATGTAGAGCAAAAGTCTACCCTGCCCTGCCGCTCTCACAGTTGGGTCAGACAGTGACTTGTAATGCACAAGAAGGACTAATTTGTCTAAACCAAAACCAAGGTCTTCAACAGCAGTGCTTTGATTATGAAATTCGAGTGTCTTGTTGTGAAATGAAGGGCCCAGGATGCACAACACCCAAAACACAAACCACAACAATCACCACAACCACCAGCACACCGACACCTACACCAACAAGCACAACAACAACCAGCACACCAACACCTACACCAACAACAACTACTACGACTACTATAACAACACCTACTCCTTCCATGACACCTTCGTGCACACTTGAATGCTCTTGGTCTGACTGGATGGACTTTGGGCCTCCTACAACTGGTCCTAATGGTGGTGAAGTTGTCCCAATTGGAAAAATAAGGCAGACTTATCCAAAGATCTGTTCCACTCCACAAAATGTTGAGTGTAGAGCAAAACTCTACCCTTCTTTGCCGCTCTCACAGTTGGGTCAGATAGTGACTTGTAATGCTCAAGAAGGACTCATTTGCCTAAACCAAAACCAAGGTCTTCAACAGCAGTGCTTTGATTATGAAATTCGAGTGTCTTGTTGTGAAATGAAGGGCCCAGGATGCACAACACCCAAAACACACACCACAACAATCACCACAACCACCAGCACACCGACACCTACACCAACAAGCACAACAACAACCAGCACACCAACACCTACACCAACAACAACTACTACGACTACTCCAACAACACCTACTCCTTCCTCGACACCTTCATGCACACTTGAATGCTCTTGGTCTGACTGGATGGACTTTGGGCCTCCTACAACTGGTCCTAATGGTGGTGAAGTTGTCCCAATTGGAAAAATAAGGCAGACTTATCCAAAGATCTGTTCCACTCCACAAAATGTTGAGTGTAGAGCAAAACTCTACCCTTCTTTGCCGCTCTCACAGCTGGGTCAGACAGTGACTTGTAATGCTCAAGAAGGACTAATTTGCCTAAACCAAAACCAAGGTCTTCAACAGCAGTGCTTTGATTATGAAATTCGAGTGTCTTGTTGTGAAATGAAGGGCCCGGGCTGCACAACACCCAAAACACACACCACAACAACCAGCACACCGACACCTACACCAACAAGCACAACAACAACCAGCAAACCAACAACCAGCACACCAACACCTACACCAACAACAACTACTACGACTACTACAACACCACCTACTCCCTCCTCGACACCTTCGTGCACACTTGAATGCTCTTGGTCTGACTGGATGGACTTTGGGCCTCCTACAACTGGTCCTAATGGTGGTGAAGTTGTCCCAATTAGAAGGATAAGCCAGACTTATCCAAAGCTCTGTTCCTCCCCACAACAAGTTGAATGTAGAGCAAAAGTTTACCCTGCCCTGCCGCTCTCACAGTTGGGTCAGACAGTGACTTGTAATGCTCAAGAAGGACTAATTTGTCTAAACCAAAACCAAGGTCTTCAACAGCAGTGCTTTGATTATGAAATTCGAGTGTCTTGTTGTGAAATGAAGGGCCCGGGCTGCACAACACCCAAAACACACACCACAACAACCAGCACACCGACACCTACACCAACAAGCACAGCAACAACCAGCAAACCAACAACCAGCACACCAACACCTACACCAACAACAACTACTACGACTACTACAACACCACCTACTCCCTCGTCGACACCTTCGTGCACACTTGAATGCTCTTGGTCTGACTGGATGGACTTTGGGCCTCCTACAACTGGTCCTAATGGTGGTGAAGTTGTCCCAATTAGAAGGATAAGCCAGACTTATCCAAAGCTCTGTTCCTCCCCACAACAAGTTGAATGTAGAGCAAAAGTCTACCCTGCCCTGCCGCTCTCACAGTTGGGTCAGACAGTGACTTGTAATGCACAAGATGGACTTATTTGTCTCAACCAGGACCAAGGTCTTCAACAGCAGTGCTTTGATTATGAAATTCGAGTGTCTTGTTGTGAAATGAAGGGCCCGGGCTGCACAACACCCAAAACACACACCACAACAACCAGCACACCGACACCTACACAAACAAGCACAACAACAACCAGCAAACCAACAACCAGCACACCAACAACTACACCAACAACAACTACTACGACTACTATAACAACACCTACTCCTTCCATGACACCTTCGTGCACACTTGAATGCTCTTGGTCTGACTGGATGGACTTTGGGCCTCCTACAACTGGTCCTAATGGTGGTGAAGTTGTCCCAATTGGAAAAATAAGGCAGACTTATCCAAAGATCTGTTCCACTCCACAAAATGTTGAGTGTAGAGCAAAACTCTACCCTTCTTTGCCGCTCTCACAGTTGGGTCAGATAGTGACTTGTAATGCTCAAGAAGGACTCATTTGTCTAAACCAAAACCAAGGTCTTCAACAGCAGTGCTTTGATTATGAAATTCGAGTGTCTTGTTGTGAAATGAAGGGCCCAGGATGCACAACACCCAAAACACACACCACAACAATCACCACAACCACCAGCACACCGACACCTACACCAACAAGCACAACAACAACCAGCACACCAACACCTACACCAACAACAACTACTACGACTACTCCAACAACACCTACTCCTTCCTCGACACCTTCATGCACACTTGAATGCTCTTGGTCTGACTGGATGGACTTTGGGCCTCCTACAACTGGTCCTAATGGTGGTGAAGTTGTCCCAATTGGAAAAATAAGGCAGACTTATCCAAAGATCTGTTCCACTCCACAAAATGTTGAGTGTAGAGCAAAACTCTACCCTTCTTTGCCGCTCTCACAGTTGGGTCAGACAGTGACTTGTAATGCTCAAGAAGGACTAATTTGTCTAAACCAAAACCAAGGTCTTCAACAGCAGTGCTTTGATTATGAAATTCGAGTGTCTTGTTGTGAAATGAAGGGCCCGGGCTGCACAACACCCAAAACACACACCACAACAACCAGCACACCGACACCTACACCAACAAGCACAACAACAACCAGCAAACCAACAACCAGCACACCAACACCTACACCTACACCAACAACAACTACTACGACTACTACAACACCACCTACTCCCTCGTCGACACCTTCGTGCACACTTGAATGCTCTTGGTCTGACTGGATGGACTTTGGGCCTCCTACAACTGGTCCTAATGGTGGTGAAGTTGTCCCAATTAGAAGGATAAGCCAGACTTATCCAAAGCTCTGTTCCTCCCCACAACAAGTTGAATGTAGAGCAAAAGTCTACCCTGCCCTGCCGCTCTCACAGTTGGGTCAGACAGTGACTTGTAATGCTCAAGAAGGACTAATTTGTCTAAACCAAAACCAAGGTCTTCAACAGCAGTGCTTTGATTATGAAATTCGAGTGTCTTGTTGTGAAATGAAGGGCCCGGGCTGCACAACACCCAAAACACACACCACAACAACCAGCACACCGACACCTACAGCAACAAGCACAGCAACAACCAGCAAACCAACAACCAGCACACCAACACCTACACCAACAACAACTACTACGACTACTACAACACCACCTACTCCCTCGTCGACACCTTCGTGCACACTTGAATGCTCTTGGTCTGACTGGATGGACTTTGGGCCTCCTACAACTGGTCCTAATGGTGGTGAAGTTGTCCCAATTAGAAGGATAAGCCAGACTTATCCAAAGCTCTGTTCCTCCCCACAACAAGTTGAATGTAGAGCAAAAGTCTACCCTGCCCTGCCGCTCTCACAGTTGGGTCAGACAGTGACTTGTAATGCACAAGATGGACTTATTTGTCTCAACCAGGACCAAGGTCTTCAACAGCAGTGCTTTGATTATGAAATTCGAGTGTCTTGTTGTGAAATGAAGGGCCCGGGCTGCACAACACCCAAAACACACACCACAACAACCAGCACACCGACACCTACACAAACAAGCACAACAACAACCAGCAAACCAACAACCAGCACACCAACAACTACACCAACAACAACTACTACGACTACTATAACAACACCTACTCCTTCCATGACACCTTCGTGCACACTTGAATGCTCTTGGTCTGACTGGATGGACTTTGGGCCTCCTACAACTGGTCCTAATGGTGGTGAAGTTGTCCCAATTGGAAAAATAAGGCAGACTTATCCAAAGATCTGTTCCACTCCACAAAATGTTGAGTGTAGAGCAAAACTCTACCCTTCTTTGCCGCTCTCACAGTTGGGTCAGATAGTGACTTGTAATGCTCAAGAAGGACTCATTTGTCTAAACCAAAACCAAGGTCTTCAACAGCAGTGCTTTGATTATGAAATTCGAGTGTCTTGTTGTGAAATGAAGGGCCCAGGATGCACAACACCCAAAACACACACTACAACAATCACCACAACCACCAGCACACCGACACCTACACCAACAAGCACAACAACAACCAGCACACCAACACCTACACCAACAACAACTACTACGACTACTCCAACAACACCTACTCCTTCCTCGACACCTTCGTGCACACTTGAATGCTCTTGGTCTGACTGGATGGACTTTGGGCCTCCTACAACTGGTCCTAATGGTGGTGAAGTTGTCCCAATTGGAAAAATAAGGCAGACTTATCCAAAGATCTGTTCCACTCCACGAAATGTTGAGTGTAGAGCAAAACTCTACCCTTCTTTGCCGCTTTCACAGTTGGGTCAGAAAGTGACTTGTAATGCACAAGAAGGACTAATTTGTCTAAACCAAAACCAAGGTCTTCAACAGCAGTGCTTTGATTATGAAATTCGAGTGTCTTGTTGTGAAATGAAGGGCCCGGGTTGCACAACAACCAAAACACACACCACAACAATCACCACAACCACCAGCACACCGACAACTACACCAACAAGCACAACAACAACCAGCACACCAACACCTACACCAACAACAACTACGACTACTACAACAACACCTTCTCCGTTCTACACAACTCCATGCTTACTTGAATGCTCTTGGTCTGACTGGATGGACTTTGGGCCTCCTACAACTGGTCCTAATGGTGGTGAAGTTGTCCCAATTAGAAAGATAAGCCAGACTTATCCAAAGCTCTGTTCCTCCCCACAACAAGTTGAATGCAGAGCAAAACTCTACCCTGCCCTGCCGCTCTCACAGTTGGGTCAGACAGTGACTTGTAATGCACAAGAAGGACTAATTTGCCTAAACCAAAACCAAGGTCTTCAACAGCAGTGCTTTGATTATGAAATTCGAGTATCTTGTTGTGAAATGAAGGGCCCGGGCTGCACAACACCAAAAACACACACCACAACAACCAGCACACCGACACCTACACAAACAAGCACAACAACAACCAGCAAACCAACAACCAGCACACCAACACCAACTACTACGACTACTACAACAACACCTACTCCTTCCATGACACCTTCGTGCACACTTGAATGCTCTTGGTCTGACTGGATGGACTTTGGGCCCCCTAAAACTGGTCCTAATGGTGGTGAAGTTGTCCCAATTGGAAAAATAAGGCAGACTTATCCAAAGATCTGTTCCACTCCACAAAATGTTGAGTGTAGAGCAAAACTCTACCCTTCTTTGCCGCTCTCACAGTTGGGTCAGATAGTGACTTGTAATGCTCAAGAAGGACTCATTTGTCTAAACCAAAACCAAGGTCTTCAACAGCAGTGCTTTGATTATGAAATTCGAGTATCTTGTTGTGAAATAAAGGGCCCGGGCTGCACAACACCAAAAACACACACCACAACAACCAGCACACCGACACCTACACAAACAAGCACAACAACAACCAGCAAACCAACAACCAGCACACCAACACCTACACCAACAACAACTACTACGACTACTACAACAACACCTACTCCTTCCATGACACCTTCGTGCACACTTGAATGCTCTTGGTCTGACTGGATGGACTTTGGGCCTCCTAAAACTGGTCCTAATGGTGGTGAAGTTGTCCCAATTGGAAAAATAAGGCAGACTTATTCAAAGATCTGTTCCACTCCACAAAATGTTGAGTGTAGAGCAAAACTCTACCCTTCTTTGCCGCTCTCACAGTTGGGTCAGATAGTGACTTGTAATGCTCAAGAAGGACTCATTTGTCTAAACCAAAACCAAGGACTTCAACAGCAGTGCTTTGATTATGAAATTCGAGTGTCTTGTTGTGAAATGAAGGGCCCGGGCTGCACAACACCCAAAACACACACCACAACAACCAGCACACCGACACCTACACCAACAAGCACAACAACAACCAGCAAACCAACAACCAGCACACCAACACCTACACCAACAACAACTACTACGACTACTATAACAACACCTACTCCTTCCATGACACCTTCGTGCACACTTGAATGCTCTTGGTCTGACTGGATGGACTTTGGGCCTCCTACAGCTGGTCCTAATGGTGGTGAAGTTGTCCCAATTAGACAAATAAGGCAGACTTATCCAAAGATCTGTTCCACTCCACAAAATGTTGAGTGTAGAGCAAAACTCTACCCTTCTTTGCCGCTCTCACAGCTGGGTCAGATAGTGACTTGTAATGCTCAAGAAGGACTCATTTGTCTAAACCAAAACCAAGGTCTTCAACAGCAGTGCTTTGATTATGAAATTCGAGTGTCTTGTTGTGAAATGAAGGGCCCAGGATGCACAACACCCAAAACACACACCACAACCACCAGCACACCGACACCTACACCAACAAGCACAACAACAACCAGCACACCAACACCTACACCAACAACAACTACTACGACTACTACAACAACACCTACTTCTTCCTCGACACCTCCGTGCATGCTTGAATGCTCTTGGTCTGACTGGATGGACTTTGGGCCCCCTAAAACTGGTCCTAATGGTGGTGAAGTTGTCCCAATTGGAAAAATAAGGCAGACTTATCCAAAGATCTGTTCCACTCCACAAAATGTTGAGTGTAGAGCAAAACTCTACCCTTCTTTGCCGCTCTCACAGTTGGGTCAGATAGTGACTTGTAATGCTCAAGAAGGACTCATTTGTCTAAACCAAAACCAAGGTCTTCAACAGCAGTGCTTTGATTATGAAATTCGAGTATCTTGTTGTGAAATAAAGGGCCCGGGCTGCACAACACCAAAAACACACACCACAACAACCAGCACACCGACACCTACACAAACAAGCACAACAACAACCAGCAAACCAACAACCAGCACACCAACACCTACACCAACAACAACTACTACGACTACTACAACAACACCTACTCCTTCCATGACACCTTCGTGCACACTTGAATGCTCTTGGTCTGACTGGATGGACTTTGGGCCTCCTAAAACTGGTCCTAATGGTGGTGAAGTTGTCCCAATTGGAAAAATAAGGCAGACTTATCCAAAGATCTGTTCCACTCCACAAAATGTTGAGTGTAGAGCAAAACTCTACCCTTCTTTGCCGCTCTCACAGTTGGGTCAGATAGTGACTTGTAATGCTCAAGAAGGACTCATTTGTCTAAACCAAAACCAAGGTCTTCAACAGCAGTGCTTTGATTATGAAATTCGAGTGTCTTGTTGTGAAATGAAGGGCCCAGGATGCACAACACCCAAAACACACACAACAATCACCACAACCACCAGCACACCGACACCTACACCAACAAGCACAACAACAACCAGCACACCAACACCTACACCAACAACAACTACTACGACTACTACAACAACACCTACTTCTTCCTCGACACCTCCGTGCATGCTTGAATGCTCTTGGTCTGACTGGATGGACTTTGGGCCTCCTACAACTGGTCCTAATGGTGGTGAAGTTGTCCCAATCAGAAGGATAAGCCAAACCTATCCAAAGCTGTGTTCCTCCCCACAACAAGTTGAATGTAGAGCAAAACTCTACCCTGCCCTGCCGCTCTCACAGTTGGGTCAGATAGTGACTTGTAATGCACAAGATGGACTAATTTGTCTCAACCAGGACCAAGGTCTTCAACAGCAGTGCTTTGATTATGAAATTCGAGTGTCTTGTTGTGAAATGAAGGGCCCGGGTTGCACAACACCCAAAACACACACCACAACAATCACCACAACCACCAGCACACCGACACCTACACCAACAAGCACAACAACAACCAGCACACCAACACCTACACCAACAACAACTACTACGACTACTACAACAACACCTTCTCCGTTCTACACAACTCCATGCTTACTTGAATGCTCTTGGTCTGACTGGATGGACTTTGGGCCTCCTACAACTGGTCCTAATGGTGGTGAAGTTGTCCCAATTAGAAGGATAAGCCAGACTTATCCAAAGCTCTGTTCCTCCCCACAACAAGTTGAATGCAGAGGAAAACTCTACCCTGCCCTGCCGCTCTCACAGTTGGGTCAGACAGTGACTTGTAATGCACAAGAAGGACTGATTTGCCTAAACCAAAACCAAGGTCTTCAACAGCAGTGCTTTGATTATGAAATTCGAGTGTCTTGTTGTGAAATGAAGGGCCCAGGATGCACAACACCCAAAACACACACCACAACAATCACCACAACCACCAGCACACCGACACCTACACCAACAAGCACAACAACAACCAGCACACCAACACCTACACCAACAACAACTACTACGACTA
The DNA here is from genome assembly GCF_024256425.1 of Clarias gariepinus. NCBI lineage: Eukaryota > Metazoa > Chordata > Actinopteri > Siluriformes > Clariidae > Clarias > Clarias gariepinus. The sequence continues at coordinate 2,160,767 of NC_071114.1, forward strand.
CTACAACAACACCTTCTCCTTCCTCGACACCTTCGTGCACACTTGAATGCTCTTGGTCTGACTGGATGGACTTTGGGCCTCCTACAACTGGTCCTAATGGTGGTGAAGTTGTCCCAATTGGAAAAATAAGGCAGACTTATTCAAAGATCTGTTCCACTCCACAAAATGTTGAGTGTAGAGCAAAACTCTACCCTTCTTTGCCGCTCTCACAGTTGGGTCAGATAGTGACTTGTAATGCTCAAGAAGGACTCATTTGTCTAAACCAAAACCAAGGACTTCAACAGCAGTGCTTTGATTATGAAATTCGAGTGTCTTGTTGTGAAATGAAGGGCCCGGGCTGCACAACACCCAAAACACACACCACAACAACCAGCACACCGACACCTACACCAACAAGCACAACAACAACCAGCAAACCAACAACCAGCACACCAACACCTACACCAACAACAACTACTACGACTACTATAACAACACCTACTCCTTCCATGACACCTTCGTGCACACTTGAATGCTCTTGGTCTGACTGGATGGACTTTGGGCCTCCTACAGCTGGTCCTAATGGTGGTGAAGTTGTCCCAATTAGACAAATAAGGCAGACTTATCCAAAGATCTGTTCCACTCCACAAAATGTTGAGTGTAGAGCAAAACTCTACCCTTCTTTGCCGCTCTCACAGCTGGGTCAGATAGTGACTTGTAATGCTCAAGAAGGACTCATTTGTCTAAACCAAAACCAAGGTCTTCAACAGCAGTGCTTTGATTATGAAATTCGAGTGTCTTGTTGTGAAATGAAGGGCCCAGGATGCACAACACCCAAAACACACACCACAACCACCAGCACACCGACACCTACACCAACAAGCACAACAACAACCAGCACACCAACACCTACACCAACAACAACTACTACGACTACTACAACAACACCTACTTCTTCCTCGACACCTCCGTGCATGCTTGAATGCTCTTGGTCTGACTGGATGGACTTTGGGCCTCCTACAACTGGTCCTAATGGTGGTGAAGTTGTCCCAATCAGAAGGATAAGCCAAACCTATCCAAAGCTGTGTTCCTCCCCACAACAAGTTGAATGTAGAGCAAAACTCTACCCTGCCCTGCCGCTCTCACAGTTGGGTCAGATAGTGACTTGTAATGCACAAGAAGGACTAATTTGTCTCAACCAGGACCAAGGTCTTCAACAGCAGTGCTTTGATTATGAAATTCGAGTGTCTTGTTGTGAAATGAAGGGCCCGGGTTGCACAACACCCAAAACACACACCACAACAATCACCACAACCACCAGCACACCGACAACGACACCAACAAGCACAACAACAACCAGCACACCAACACCTACACCAACAACAACTACTACGACTACTACAACAACACCTTCTCCGTTCTACACAACTCCATGCTTACTTGAATGCTCTTGGTCTGACTGGATGGACTTCGGGCCTCCTACAACTGGTCCTAATGGTGGTGAAGTTGTCCCAATTAGAAGGATAAGCCAGACTTATCCAAAGCTCTGTTCCTCCCCACAACAAGTTGAATGCAGAGGAAAACTCTACCCTGCCCTGCCGCTCTCACAGTTGGGTCAGACAGTGACTTGTAATGCACAAGAAGGACTGATTTGCCTAAACCAAAACCAAGGTCTTCAACAGCAGTGCTTTGATTATGAAATTCGAGTGTCTTGTTGTGAAATGAAGGGCCCTGGATGCACAACACCCAAAACACACACCACAACAATCACCACAACCACCAGCACACCGACACCTACACCAACAAGCACAACAACAACCAGCACACCAACACCTACACCAACAACAACTACTACGACTACTACAACAACACCTTCTCCTTCCTCGACACCTTCGTGCACACTTGAATGCTCTTGGTCTGACTGGATGGACTTTGGGCCTCCTACAACTGGTCCTAATGGTGGTGAAGTTGTCCCAATTGGAAAAATAAGGCAGACTTATTCAAAGATCTGTTCCACTCCACAAAATGTTGAGTGTAGAGCAAAACTCTACCCTTCTTTGCCGCTCTCACAGTTGGGTCAGATAGTGACTTGTAATGCTCAAGAAGGACTCATTTGTCTAAACCAAAACCAAGGACTTCAACAGCAGTGCTTTGATTATGAAATTCGAGTGTCTTGTTGTGAAATGAAGGGCCCGGGCTGCACAACACCCAAAACACACACCACAACAACCAGCACACCGACACCTACACCAACAAGCACAACAACAACCAGCAAACCAACAACCAGCACACCAACACCTACACCAACAACAACTACTACGACTACTATAACAACACCTACTCCTTCCATGACACCTTCGTGCACACTTGAATGCTCTTGGTCTGACTGGATGGACTTTGGGCCTCCTACAACTGGTCCTAATGGTGGTGAAGTTGTCCCAATTAGACAAATAAGGCAGACTTATCCAAAGATCTGTTCCACTCCACAAAATGTTGAGTGTAGAGCAAAACTCTACCCTTCTTTGCCGCTCTCACAGCTGGGTCAGATAGTGACTTGTAATGCTCAAGAAGGACTAATTTGCCTAAACCAAAACCAAGGTCTTCAACAGCAGTGCTTTGATTATGAAATTCGAGTGTCTTGTTGTGAAATGAAGGGCCCGGGCTGCACAACACCCAAAACACACACCACAACAACCAGCACACCGACACCTACACCAACAAGCACAATAACAACCAGCAAACCAACAACCAGCACACCAACACCTACACCAACAACAACTACTACGACTACTACAACAACACCTACTCCTTCCTCGACACCTTCGTGCACACTTGAATGCTCTTGGTCTGACTGGATGGACTTTGGGCCTCCTAAAACTGGTCCTAATGGTGGTGAAGTTGTCCCAATTGAAAAAATAAGGCAGACTTATCCAAAGATCTGTTCCACTCCACAAAATGTTGAGTGTAGAGCAAAACTCTACCCTTCTTTGCCGCTCTCACAGCTGGGTCAGATAGTGACTTGTAATGCTCAAGAAGGACTACTTTGTCTAAACCAAAACCAAGGTCTTCAACAGCAGTGCTTTGATTATGAAATTCGAGTGTCTTGTTGTGAAATGAAGGGCCCGGGATGCACAACACCCAAAACACACACCACAACAACCAGCACACCGACACCTACACCAACAAGCACAACAACAACCAGCAAACCAACAACCAGCACACCAACACCTACACCAACAACAACTACTACGACTACTCCAACAACACCTACTCCTTCCTCGACACCTTCGTGCACACTTGAATGCTCTTGGTCTGACTGGATGGACTTTGGGCCTCCTACAACTGGTCCTAATGGTGGTGAAGTTGTCCCAATTGGAAAAATAAGGCAGACTTATCCAAAGATCTGTTCCACTCCACGAAATGTTGAGTGTAGAGCAAAACTCTACCCTTCTTTGCCGCTTTCACAGTTGGGTCAGACAGTGACTTGTAATGCACAAGAAGGACTAATTTGTCTAAACCAAAACCAAGGTCTTCAACAGCAGTGCTTTGATTATGAAATTCGAGTGTCTTGTTGTGAAATGAAGGGCCCAGGATGCACAACACCCAAAACACACACCACAACAATCACCACAACCACCAGCACACCGACACCTACACCAACAAGCACAACAACAACCAGCACACCAACACCTACACCAACAACAACTACTATGACTACTACAACAACACCTACTTCTTCCTCGACACCTCCGTGCATGCTTGAATGCTCTTGGTCTGACTGGATGGACTTTGGGCCTCCTACAACTGGTCCTAATGGTGGTGAAGTTGTCCCAATCAGAAGGATAAGCCAAACCTATCCAAAGCTGTGTTCCTCCCCACAACAAGTTGAATGTAGAGCAAAACTCTACCCTGCCCTGCCGCTCTCACAGTTGGGTCAGATAGTGACTTGTAATGCACAAGATGGACTAATTTGTCTCAACCAGGACCAAGGTCTTCAACAGCAGTGCTTTGATTATGAAATTCGAGTGTCTTGTTGTGAAATGAAGGGCCCGGGTTGCACAACACCCAAAACACACACCACAACAACCAGCACACCGACACCTACACCAACAAGCACAACAACAACCAGCAAACCAACAACCAGCCCACCAACAACAACTACTACAACTACTACAACAACACCTACTCCTTCCTCGACACCTTCGTGCACACTTAAATGCTCTTGGTCTGACTGGATGGACTTTGGGCCTCCTACAACTGGTCCTAATGGTGGTGAAGTTGTCCCAATTGGAAAAATAAGGCAGACTTATCCAAAGATCTGTTCCACTCCACAAAATGTTGAGTGTAGAGCAAAACTCTACCCTTCTTTGCCGCTCTCACAGCTGGGTCAGATAGTGACTTGTAATGCTCAAGAAGGACTAATTTGTCTAAACCAAAACCAAGGTCTTCAACAGCAGTGCTTTGATTATGAAATTCGAGTGTCTTGTTGTGAAATGAAGGGCCCGGGATGCACAACACCCAAAACACACACCACAACAACCACCACAACCACGAGCACACCGACACCTACACCAACAAGCACAACAACAACCAGCACACCAACACCTACACCAACAACAACCACTACGACTACTACAACAACACCTACTTCTTCCTCGACACCTCCGTGCATGCTTGAATGCTCTTGGTCTGACTGGATGGACTTTGGGCCTCCTACAACTGGTCCTAATGGTGGTGAAGTTGTTCCAATAAGAAGGATAAGCCAGACTTATCCAAAGCTCTGTTCCTCCCCACAACAAGTTGAATGTAGAGCAAAACTTTACCCTGCCCTGCCGCTCTCACAGTTGGGTCAGACAGTGACTTGTAATGCACAAGATGGACTTATTTGTCTTAACCAGGACCAAGGTCTTCAACAGCAGTGCTTTGATTATGAAATTCGAGTGTCTTGTTGTGAAATGAAGGGCCTGGGATGCCCAATACCCAATACAAACACACCAACAACAACCACCACAACCACCAGCACACCGACACCTACACCAACAAGCACCACAACAACCAGCACACCGACAACTACACCAACAAGCACCACAACAACCACCACATCAACACCTACAAGCACAACAACAACCAGCACACCGACAACTACACCAACAAGCACCAAAACAATCAGCACACCAACAGCTACACCAACAACAACTACTACGACTACTACAACAACACCTTCTCCTTCCTCGACACCTTCGTGCATGCTTGAATGCTCTTGGTCTGACTGGATGGACTTTGGGCCTCCTACAACTGGTCCTAATGGTGGTGAAGTTGTCCCAATTGAAAGAATAAGCCATACTTATCCAAAGCTCTGTTCCACTCCAAAAAAAGTGGAGTGTAGAGCAAAACTCCACTCTGCCCTGCCGCTCTCACAGCTGGGTCAGATAGTGACTTGTAATGCTCAAGAAGGACTAATTTGTCTAAACCAAAACCAAGGTCTTCAACAGCAGTGCTTCGACTATGAAATTAGAGTGTATTGTTGTCAATTACCAATACCATGTCTACCTTCTAGCACTCCATCTTCTCCCACACCACCTGCAACATCTACCACAACTACACCAAGAACAACAACCACAGCATTTAGTGTCATAACTGGGACTACCACAAAGCATCAACCTACCCCAACACATCAATGTACATGCAACTTCAATGGCACCAAAATACCAGCAGGTACCTTAGACCTTTAAGATTATGAAGGAATTGTAGAAAATCATTCTTCACTTTAATTTTTGCAGTTCTCGATATTTAACACTGTACATTTTTCCTGTATTACATCCAGGTGTCCAGATTTACAATGTAAGTGATGATGATGGATGGTGTTATGTTGGAACTTGCAAACTGACAGAGGAAAATATATGTGCAATTTACAGTTATAATTATCAATGTGTACATTCAAGTACACAAGCACCGACTCCAACCCTCCCGTTAAACTGTGAAAAGCCACTTTTAAAGGTAACATACTTAAACAAGCAATGATGCTCCTACCCATAATTTCTATTCTCACCACAAATCAACACTTCATTTGATAAAATTTCATATGCGCTCATTTTGACCTTGTTACAAAGAGGATTTAACTAATTGTTATTCATTTTCAGAATGGTGAAACTATACCAGATGGAAAATGTTCCAATATTACATGCAACAATGGAGTAATTATACATGAGCATATGAAATGTGAGGATGCACCTTTACCTATCTGTGTAAACCAACACCCACCGCAGAAAGTCACTGATGAATCTGGGTGTTGTTCCAAATATGAATGCCAGTGTAAGTAAACTGCCTTATTTTAGGTGATTTCATACTATAACATTTTCTAGTGGCATTAATAACACATGTGGGCCAGGGGTAGCTCAGTGGTTAAGGCATTGGACTGCGGTTCGGAAGATCCCAGGTTCAAACCCCACAACCACCAAGTTGCCACTGTTGGGCCCTTGAGCAAGGCCCTTAACCCTCAACTGCTCAAATGTATAATAAGATGAAAATAAATAAATAAAAATGTAAGTCGCTCTGGATAAGAGAGTCTGCCAAATGCCTAAATGTAAATGTAATACATAAGCTATGTTGTTTCTCATTCAGGTATATGCAGTGGCTTTGGAGATCCACATTACATTACTTTTGATGGAACATACTACCCATTCCAAGGAAACTGCTCCTATGTCCTTGTCAAAGAGATAAATCCAAAATACCACTTCAGCGTCATTATCGACAATGTTTACTGTAACTCAGAAGACGGGCTTTCTTGTCCTAAATCACTGACTGTGCACTACAAATCTTTTGAAATTTTCATGACTCAGGAAATTTATAATGGAGTTGTCACAAATCTGGTACCTAATTTAATTATTTCTATGGTTATATTGGCTAACTACACAAATCAATCACTATATGTCTGAATAAAAAAAAAGTTTATTTATGACCTTTTAGGAAACACACTGTGCACATACTTGTAATTAAATAATTAAAAGGCTGTTATTTTATTTAGTATAGACAGTATCTTTCTTATTTTAATTACATCCATAGCTTTTTATAGTCTTCCTATTTATAAAATGTGCATGAATAAGGAAAAAATCATTACTGTTTAACAGATTACCGTCAACAAAAAGCGAGTCCCTCTACCATATGAGAATAAGGAATTCCGAATTTCAGACAATGGCATCGAATCACTTGTAGTGATACCAGCAATTGATGCACAGGTCACCTTCACTGGCATGATGTTTTTCATCAACCTCCCATGGCAACAGTTCCATGGAAACACCGAGGGACAGTGTGGTAAGCTTGTGTTACATTTTGCTTTCATACAGTCAGGCCCAGAAAATACATGGAAACTATCTTTCTGCAGTGACAGACAGACAGATAACACCATATACACAGATAAGCCCCTTGTGCTGGCACCAGGAAGTTGGCAGTAGATCATCTGGGTACTGTGGGGTGAGGCTCCATGTATCAGACTTGTTTGTGTCAGGCAGGGCAGAAAGATGAAGAGAACTAGAGGACCAGGACCCAAGTGCAGATTACAGCGCAAAAGGGGCGTGGTTCAGATGTGAACTTGAACGAGGGAGGTGTGGCACGCCGACAGTCGAGCACTCCTATGTTTCGGGGGGGCTGCAACAGGTCAAAAAGCCAGTAAAATCAGTCAGCGAAGCATAAATCAAAAAGGGAGCGAGCAGAGACGTTGTCGTTAGCCAGTGCGGGAGGTTAAAACCAGCCGGAAAACAAACAGCGAACGAGATTAAAAAACGACAAACAAGAAGTGAATACCGAGAACAAGCGAGATCGAAAACAGAAACAATTTACATGAAAAGAAACACGAGAAAACTGGGCTTTGAAGGCACGCAATAATCTGGCAGCGAGACCGCGCTCTGCGCTTCCTTAAATGCGGGGAGAAATTAGGTGTGAATGGGATGCCGATGTGTAAAGAGGCGGGGCTTGTGAAAAAGCATGACAGACAGGGGAAAACATGAGCACGTGAGAGATAGAGAGGACATGACAGCGAAGAAAAAAAGGGAGAAATGACGGCAGTCCAAGATGAAAACGTGACAATTTGTTCTGGGAGCTTTCTATTGTGGCCATTGACTCTTTTTGTGCCTCATTGGCTTTTTTGTGGGATGGATAGGTGAGGTTAGTAATAAAACTGGTTAAAATAATACCACATGAACAGAGACTGTGCTTAGTAAGTAACAACCAAATCTAATTATACATTTGGTTTTGAAATTATTATTATAGGTTTTTTGCCAAGTGAGGGCATAAAACACTGTGGCGAATTGATATTACGACTGGTTTTATTAAAACTGCTTTATATCCATTTTTAGGAACATGTGATAATAATCGTACAGATGATTGTCGCCTACCAAATGGCACGGTTATTTCTTCCTGTGAAAAAATGGCTACACACTGGAATGTCAGTAATAATAACAGTGTGTGTCTACCACCAAAGCCTGCTCCAACACCAGCACCATGCAATAAACCTCCAATCTGTCAACTATTCAGCATGTAAGTACATTCTGCCTTTTTTAATCACTCTAACTACTAAAAGTGTTTAGTAAGACAAAAGGACAAGGTTTCTCTGGTTTTCTGATTGTAACTCTAACTTGGATGTCTTTTAAAGGGTCTTTAAGGACTGCCTTGACATTATCCCATACGAGTATTTTGAGGAGGCCTGCAACTACGACGTGTGCCACATGAACAACCAGTATATCGGCTGTGCCAGTTTGCAGATGTATGCCGAAATGTGTGCTCTGGCAGGAGTCTGCATCGACTGGAGGCCAGCCACCAATGGAGTGTGTGGTAAGTGGCATTAATGTGTCATAACATTTAATGGCATGGAGTACCTGTTTAGAGCAGTTGCAAACATTTCTGTGCTCCGTATATAGATTACAAGTGTGACCAGCCCAAAGTGTACAAAGCTTGCGGACCTCAGATTCCACTGACTTGTGATTTGGGGTAAAGATTAATCATAAACACATTAATAAAACCTTTACCTATTACACTTTGACATTGTAGTAACATTCTGTTGCTTGCTTTTACAGATTCAATACCAAATTCATAAGCACACCCAGTCCATTTAGTGCTTTGGAAGGTATGTTCTGGGAAGGCTGCTACTGTCCGGATGGCACGATGGAGTTGATACCAGGCTTAAACGTGTGTGTAAACATTTCCTGTGGTAAGTAAACATTTTTATAATTAAAGTGGAAACAGATAGGTGATAAAGTTAAAACTCACTCTATATGAGGGTAATTTCTATCCTGATGGGAGGGGTTTCTTCTGAGATAACCACGCCCCCACACACAGAACATAAACGTTTATTTAATAATTTGTCATAAATTATAAAATTTGTGTGCTGTGGCCATCACAGTCACTAGATATTAATGTTAGATAGCACTCGTCACTACCAGCATCAAAACACCAATAGAGAGGATATCTTATGGAAGAATAGTCTTTATCTGTCTAGCACAGGTCTACATTTCTACAGACAATGCCAAAGTGCACTGAAGCTGTCCAGGTGGCTAATGCACTTTCTCTTGGTGTCTGCGTGTTGATGGTGTTCTGTTTAAATATATAAGGCCGGGTTAAGTAGTAATTATCTTTTCTTTTATCTTTAAATATTTAGACTATTGCATCTTGCCTGAAGGACAATTTAAACAGGTAAAACAAAGAATCAATCTCACAAATTATTTAATCTGTTGTTAAAACTGTTACCATTATTAAGCACAGCACTTGATTACCTTAAGAGAGATAAGACATTGATGTACAATTCACAAACTCCTTTAAGGCTGGAGAGACCTGGGTTTCGGACTGTATGACCTGCACCTGTGAAGAGACTCTCAGAGTGAACTGCATGCATGTGCCCTGTCCTACACAAGAGCCAGTTTACTGCGATGCAGATAAGGGTCAGATGAAGATCTCACAGGCTGTGGGTTGCTGTCAGCAGGACATTTGTGGTGTGTTTACACCTTTTAATCACTTACCTACCAACAAGCTATATCGCAAGATTTAACTAGTGGAAACACAGCCAAGAACTAACATTGGCAGTGAGACACTGACATCACCTAGCATTTTTATAATGCAGGAATAGGAAAATATCACAAGCAAATATAAACTATAAAAATTGTAATATTTTATGTTCTTTTGCAGTGTGTAATATGAGTCTGTGTCAAAACGAGAAGCAAACTTGCCCACTTGGATTTACACCACGTGTCGAACCTCAGGGCTGTTGTCACACCTGTGGTAAGTGGAGATTAACATATATGCTCTGTTCTCAGAAAATATTTAATAACAGTAGAAAATAAATCATTAATATATATTTAAATTTTATACAGTGCCTGACAATGTCTGTGTGTTCAATGATACGGTCTACAAGGTAAGAACACCTAATACATATTCACTATAATCCAAATTGTACAGATGACCCTGATCTATACTAGCATGCATAAGAATTCACACCTCCTTAAATACATTTTGTAGTTTTAAAACATGAAACTAGGATTAAGGTGGCTCCAAACCTTTTTATGTGCTACTTTATACTAATTTATAGTCAATAATGCTAGTTAACCCTTGTACAGAAGTCAGGCTGGTGTGTGTACATGAGAGAGGCTTCAAACATCAAACTGTATGAATAACTCATGTCGAACCAAAGTTATCATTACTTAATTTTCTTAACATTTACATTTTACCGCTACTGGAATATGGGAATGATGTTTCAAAAATGTAGAGCTCACAAAATGCTTATATTATTATTATTATTATTATTATTAGTTGGTCATAGAATCAACTGGAAACAACCATAAAAATACCTTATCATATGTGTCTATGGCATTTCGTTGCCAGCGTGACATTTTTCCTGCTCAATCATGATTATATACAGTGGAACCTTAGATTACAAGCATAATTTGTTCCAAAAGTGGGCTCGTATTCCAAAACACTTGTATATATTAAATTTTCCCATAAGAAATAATGGAAACTCAAATTATTCGTATCACAGCCCAAAAAAATAAATACATAAAAATAATTAATACAAAATATAAAGTAAAAATAAAACAAATTAAACTACACTTTACCTTAAAAAAAAAGTACAAATAAATCCCGACAGATAAGTGTTTCCGTTTATGCACATGTGTGTGTGTGTGTGTATGTGTGTGTGTGTGTGTGGAGCTAAAGTAAGATGAGACTCTTACTTTCAGCCCCTTCTGTTTCACCTCTTCTCATCTTACACAGTAAACCTTTTTCCTCTCTTATTTGTATTTCACACAAACACACTCGCACACATACACAGACATTAACGGAAAGAATATTTTGTCAGAAAAATTTGCAAGGAACATCGCTAAAGACACTCGTGTGAGCGCATACTAACGGAATCACTGCTGTAAAGTAAAACATACAAATTAACCTGCACTTTACCTTTAAAAAGAATCGCGACAGAGCATTGTTTCTGTGTAGAACAGTGTGTGTGTGTGTGTGTGTGTGTGTGTGTGTGTGTGTGAAGCACCCTATCTCTGCTTCACACACACAAACACACACAAACACGCACGTCAAATAAAGTCAAATTACACGGGTGCACACATAACGCACACACATAACGACAGGCTAAGGAAGAAAATTCAATTTAAATTAAATTTCATTTGTATAGCGCTTTTAACAATTTACATTGTCACAAAGCAGCTTTACACAATCAAAAGAATTAAGTTTGTATGAAATATGAATGTGTATGAATCAAAATGATATGATTGTTCCTGATGAGCAAGCCGAGGACAATGGCGAAGGTGGCAAGGAAAAACTCCCTGAGATGGTAATAGGAAGAAACCTTGAGAGGAACCAGACTCAACGGGGAACCCATCCTCATCTGGGTGAAACAGATAGTACGGATTGATGTGCATAATATTATGCTAGACTGGAAGTTCAGTATAAGAGGAGATGTGTAAGATTAAAGTCCAGTTCGTTCCTGGAGGCTCAGGTAGACTGTAAGAAATTCCAGTCCCGTACTATTAAGGACCACCTTCATGGAAAAGCGGAACCAACCCCAGTCACCACACGCATCCCAGGCAGACGACACAGCGCATTCATGTGATAAGATCTCCAACCAGAAGCAGGACTCCAGGATGAGTTAGACAGGTCCAGAGGGCAGAGGGGGTCTGGATCACTGGCAGCTCAGGAGCGACATGTATAGCTCGAATGGTTCTCTAACCTCTCAATCTTTTGCTTTACCTGCGCGCACACACGTGTGTTATAAGAAACAGTACACGCGCGTTGTACACACACTCTTACAAACCCAAAATAACATATGTTTTACACACACACACACACACACACACACACACACACACACACACACACACACACACACACGTGGTCACAGTGTTATAGTAAACAGTACATGCGTGCACGGATGTTGATTATACCAGTAAGAGACGAGCACTAAGACCCAGCGGGGGAGATGATTACCCACAATTCCGCCACGCAAAAGAGAGAAAAGCCGATGGCTTAGTTGTGATCATGTGACTCTCGGCATCAAAACAAGAATCGCATGTGTGATACATGATACTTGGTACTTGTAAATCAAGACTTGCTCGTTTTTTAAGTCAAAATTTATTAAAAATCTTCGCTCGTCTTGCGGAACACTCGCAAGCTGCGTTACCCGCAATCTGAGGTTTCACAATAGTTAGTTTATGAAATACAATTCATTTTTGTGCTACAAAAATTATATGACACTGTATATTGTATCTATATTATTTTGCACAATCTTGAAGCATATCTTGTACACATTAATTTTAACACATTAATGCAAAGAAGAAAAAAGTGGTTTAAGTGCTTTTTGGTTTTATATTATAAAGACAGATATGGAGCCATTCAAGTGTTATTCACAGAATATTTTTCCTTCATGAGGATTAATCTTCAGCTTGTAATTGCAAATTCATTTTAATTTATTTATTTCTCGTCTGTATTACAGCCTGGTGTAGCTGTTCCTAAGGAAAAATGTAAGCACTGTGTGTGTACAGAGAATGATTCCCAAACCGAACTGGGCACAATCACATGCAGTCCTATTTCATGTCAAACACAATGTCCACTGGTGAGTACCCTGAAATTCAGCATTTGAGAATTTATTATCATGGTGAATGTTTACATCAGCAAAAATGTGTGTGTGTGTGTGTGTGAGATAAGAATGACTAAATAAGATTGTGTAATCTTAATGGAATTATAACAAATTACTAAATAATCTCCACATTTAAAGGCTAATGTAATGTAAAACAGTAATAACTGCTAATTTCATAGATAAGCACTCGCCTCAATCTGTCCATCTACATGTTATTTAGGGATATGAGTACCAGCTTGTTCAAGGAGACTGCTGTGGAAAATGTGTACAGATCAGCTGCGTGGTTACATCTGGAAACATAACTCATATGGTCAAGGTGAGCTTTTAATGCATGATAAAGATCTATAAATAAATAAATAAAATATTAAATATACTGATCTCTGGAGAACCGTAGGGCTCTTTAACATTAACCTCATATTATAGACATCAGAAGGAAAAAAGGGATAAAATGCTTTGATATAAACAGACATTTATGCCATAACATCTGGAAGGGGGAGGGGGGATTAAAATTGCACAGTTAATGCTATTGTACTGTATAATAAAGAAGAAAACTGACTTTTTGTCACACTATCTGTAAGAATCTACTATTATAAATAGACTAAATCAAGTAAAGTACAGGCAGAAGTAATGTTTAGAACAGGATCAGTAAAGCTGCGTATGAGAGAGATCTACTTTGCATGTTTAATTATTAATTTAAATGTGTGTAACACTCCTTGTGTGTTTCTTTAGCCTGGTGATACCTGGACTCCACCTAACGACAAGTGTGTAACTTACAACTGCATGAAAAACGGGACGCAATACATTCCTGAAAAGATCCAGCATGTTTGCCAACCCTTCTTTGAAGATGACTGTGTTCCTGTGAGTTACCAAAACCACACTCAGCACGTAGCCATGGTGTTGATTCTCCTTGTATTTTAACTCTGTATTTAATATACTTTTTCTTTTTCTTCGTGCAGGGAACAATTGTCATTGACAACTGCTGCCCTACCTGTAAGTCTTTATCTAAAGTTATTTAAAATATTGTAGATATTTAATGCACAGCATGATGTACTACATTGTTCAGAGTAAATTACATTCTCATTTTTATTCACTTTTTTATTCAAGGCACACTAAAGAATACAAGTTGCAGCCTCTACCGGAACTCTACTTATCTCGAGAGCAATGGCTGCACGACTGCAAAACCAGTGGAGATGACGGCTTGTGAAGGCTCTTGTGTCACATCTTCCCTGTAAGCTCCCGTTCTAAGTTCAACTATGAGAAATTAGAAATGAGCAATATTTAGTTTGTAGACTTTTATTATGATTTATATCATAGTTTTGCCAGCTTCAAATGACATGAGTTTAACACGGGTGATGACCTTGTGAGAACCTCCTGAACTCTTTTCACTTCTCTACTACAGACATACACTTGGCTCTGAACTGTGTTTCAAAATAAAACAACCCACTTTCTCTCTCCAATCCTTAGCTACTCAATGGCAGCCAACACCATCCAGCACTCATGCTCTTGCTGTCAGGAAGTCTCCACCAGCGAGAAGAAAGCAGAGTTCGTCTGTCCAGATGGAACCAAGTTCACCCGCACGTACATCTACGTGGAGAAGTGCAGCTGCTACGAGAGAGAGTGCACACTGAAAGAGATCCCGGCCTCCAAGCAGCGGCGTAGGCGTCGGTGATCCAGCGTAGAGCGATCTTTCATTTTCTCTAATCAATGTTAATCTATTTATGACTTTATTTACACTAATCAACTAAGAAGAGTTGTGAAGACTGAAGCAATGTCCTCTTTTTCCCTGTAATTTCTTTCTGATGCTTTAAACCTAATAAACATCAGCAATCAACATGTTACATCTCATTGGTGTAAAAAAAAAACAGCATGCAGTGATGTTAAGATTAAGATATATATGTATATATTAATAACATTTGATAGAAGTCTATTAGTAAGGGGCATTACAACTGATTTATTAAAAGTTAAACCAGTATCACAACATCACTTTATGAGGTATTGGTTAAACAATCACAGACCATATTTATACACATTTATATAAAAAAAACATTTAAAAGGCAAAAAAAAAATCCCAAATTTTTAAACTATATGATATAAAGGTGAGTAGAGATTGACAAACTTTAAACATTGAATTACCTTTGTTTTCATTTCCCTGTCATACTGCTAATCAAGCTTCAAGCCAATTCATATGTCCACTTAGCTGATAAAATATGCAGCAGTGCCATTTTTCATTCAGCAAAACTAAGGGTTTTTTCTTATAAAATAAATTTTCATCTAAAACAATATGATTGCCAAAGAAAAGAAGCAGCACAGTATCTTTTTGTTGCACTGATACATTAGTGTGTAAAACACGATAAAAATCTGAACCTTGGAGTTGAGACGTACTAACAGTGCTACAACTGCTTATAATATTATTATTATTTTTATGCCTCATAAAAATTATTAGAAGGCAAATTACTCACCTTTAGTTATTCTATACTGGTCAACTCTGGACAAATCTCTCTGGTGTGTCTATTCACACACTCTGCTTAATATTACCATAGCAGCTGGCAAACTCTTGCTCTCAGTATACAGTATTTAAAGTAGAGAAAAGTAGAACATCCTCCATCGTGACAGCCAATATGAATAAAATTATGCCTCGTTAAAATTTTAAAAGCATCAGTTGCACTGATCCTCATGGGATTCATGCAACGGTAATTCCTTATGCTCACTCAAGGAACCAGGTTGACAATTCATGTAATCTACATCAGTGGTTATCAACCTTGTTTCCTGGAAGACCACTAGAATCAGAGCTGAGAACTCTGTGCTACACCACTGGTCTAGATGTGTAGCCACCAAAATGATCTATGTTACAAAATGTGTAAATTAATAATTTTCCATTAAATAAAAAAAAAAACAGCTTGGAAAAAAGCCTTCCAATGATACCAGTGACCCCATGATCACCTTGAGGATCTCTACAAAAATGCTTTTAGATCCTGCTTCGAAATATAAATTTATCTCCATTTCTGCTCTGTCCAGACTGAGGGTGTTCCCTGCATTAAACAAGAGAGGAAGAACACATCAGTCTAACCGGTATAAACTCACAATTGAACATAGGTTCAGATCAATTAGATATTTTATTTAAACAAAGAAAAACAAGACCAAAAAATGTGTAGAGGATTCAAAATCCAAACGCTAACTAGCAGAGTATCTGAAAATGTTTCATTGGCAAACAACTTTCCTGGGGCCGGTGTGGTCCAGAAATCTATAGCATATCTGTATAATACACCATGGGCAAATAAAATTGAGAGTCTTAAATTACCGTGTTGTGTGTTGGAGTCGGAAATTAAAGGCAGCTATACATCTGTAATTAGGTTAATTAATTAACTTTGTTGTTATTTTTCACAATCCCAGAAAGTCCCAGAAAGTTGACTTGAACACCTTGTAAATCAGTGGAAACTGTTTAGTAATTAAAATGAACAGAAACTGGATTTTAGAGTATACCTGTAGAGCCAGTGCCTTGATTTTATCCCTGTAGCAAATGCTAATAAGGCAAGGAAACAAAAGTCCACAGCTAACGCTAGGTGGGTGCAAGTAACAGCCCAACAGCGACCATCAGGCATTATCTGTCCTATGGGGGATTTCAAACACAGTGAATGCAAACATATACTTCAGCTGTTATATATCAGCTGTTCGGGACTGCACTCTTACTCCATCCAGGATAGTAAATGTCTTTATTTAAACATAAACGTCATTCAAAGAAAATGTGAACATTCTAAACAAAGTCACTACGTGCAATAACTGCATACACGGACACATTAAATAAGAGCCATGTTAATAATTATTATTATTTTTATTATTATTTATTTATTTATTTGATCAAAAAATAAATCCTCTGTAAAGAGTAAGGAAAAAGAAAACATTTTGTAAATATAAATCAGGGTTCTGGATCTCCAGTGAGCCACATTAAGAGACATTATATTAAGATAGAAAAAACTTGAATCAGTGGTTTATCTTCCGAAGTAGTGGCTTGTATATCAAAAGTACTAGAAGAGCTCAATGATGATTTATCTAGGAAGTCATGAAGGAACTCGGATAAACATTTTAAAAAACGCTCATCTCGGATAAGCCATTAGTCCACCATTAGAAAGACAGAAACTATCTGCAAAAATTAAATCTATGCAAATGGTGCAAGATAACAACCATAACATGAATGCTTTTTCATAGTTTATATATACAGTATATAAAAATAGTCACTTGCAAGTAGAAAGGGGAATATTTGGAACATCTAGCATTCCACTATAATATTATTATATCCTGAATGAAAATGGCCAGCTTCTAAATGGCTCAAATAAACACTAAACCTGGACCATCTTCAGTTATTGGAAAGGTCTGGCTGCAGTTGTTGAGAAAGCCAATAGTATCAATAAACCACCACAGGTTTGTGGGGGCAGTTCCTTTTTTTTTTTTTTACATGGGTGATTTAGGTGTGTGTGTTTTAACCTTTTTCAATCAACTAATGGAATGGTTATTAAAAAATCTATTTTCAAGCATCATCCATCATAAGTCCTGGTTTGATGCTCCTCATATTATAAGAATCTAAAACTCATTCAGGATTTCCTGCTAATTCAGTGTGAGCATCTCTGCCTGTCAAAGACCAGGTTTCAGTCCCAGATGAGGAATTCCTAGCCATGGAGTTGCACAAGTCATTACCAAGCTCAGATAAAATTTTGTGTCAAGAAAAGTTTTTAGGGAAACTTAAATCAAATAAAAAAGTTTTCAGACCTGGTAATAGAGATGCCTAACAGAAACAGCTGAAAGAGGAACAACATCTGAAATCATTCAGTATGACAAATATGTAAAACATGTAAGGATAGTTTTCGTATGAACTTCATCAAGTGAATCAGAGATATGTTTGAAATCAGAAAGTCTTACAGTAGATGGCAGTCCACTTGTTGCTTTAAAAATAGGGGTCTGATTTGTCCCTTACTAAATGGCCAAACCACCCCCCCCCCCCAAAAAAAAAGAAAAACAACGTCATTATACAGCTCATGCATGAGATAAATTGGCAGTGTGAAGGCGTCCTCTTTCTGTCCTCTCCCTCTGTACATATTTATACACTGGTGCAAAAGTAACCTTTACATTAAAGGTTTTTTTGTTCTGGTTTTCTTTTCTCAGCTTAACATATTAGCACATGTCAGTTCAACATATAAATCATCTGTGTGTGTATGTGTGTGTGTATTTGAAAAGCCTTTCCCTTTATCCCCTATATCCTGTATTGAGCTCATTCCCCTAGGATATTAGACTTCACCTATTTACTTAGTCAGAGAGAAATAATAGTTCTGTTCCAGAGTTGGTCCACAATACGACAGGTTCAAGTGAATAAATACGCAAACTGGAGCCGAATATGTAAGTGGACAAATAGGCTGTGTTTAAAAATAGACAGACCACTGGCAAATTAAGGTTTGTTTAAAGGTTAATGTGCCAAAGTAAGAGTATAAACAGCTATGTCGCTGATTTTCCCTTTTGGTCCTCAGCAGGTGTCTTAAACAATTCCATACTCTCACTGAGTTTATGGCACTCTAATTTTACTAAATTAAATTAACAAGTGAGAGAACTAAGTTAATAAAGCACTCTAGTTTTAGTATCTCTCACCGTTCCAGACCAACCACATAATAAAAAGCGTCAGCAGTAACAACTGTAATATTTTACCTGTTAAATGTGGTGTGTTGATGATAAAGACATGTAGTCCGTCATTTAGGACACAGTGGACTACCATAGAGTGGTGCAGCACCATGAGGGGGGCAGTGAGAACACTATTCACGTTGCTGTGTGGGTGGAGGTACATGTGCATACTCAGGTATTTACAGTGTAACTATAGACTTGAAAACCACTTTAACATTTGCATGGGAATTGTGTTCACAGGACTGGAGTGTGCTTGATAAACAAGGTGTGTCTTATTACGCATAAATACAACTTCTTCTTTTTGTTGCATTATATTAGCCCTAGGCAACTGGCAGTATTAAATCCAGTACCACTGTCTGACAGTTTATTGTAATCATAATATGTCAACCAAATATAGCTCTGCTTAAGGTTGACAATATGGTCCACTCTTTCATCATATGAGCTTAATGAGTCTTGCCATTGTGAACCTGGAATCTACCTGGGCCATGAGGGGGAAAAAAACTCCATGTTATACCCTGGTCATTTAGTACATTCAGGTCATCATCTGACTTCATTTTATTGCTACATAACATTACTAAGCCTAGAATTGTGCAACTGAAGCAACGCCAGATTATAACACTGCCTCAAGAGGCTTGAAGAGAAAACACTATGCATTATGGCTGCATTGCTTCATGTATATCCCTTACCCTGACACGCCCATCGCTCTAGAATAGGAACAATCTGGACTGATCAGGTCACATGAGCTTTTTTCATCTCTCCCACTTGCTATTTACTTATTAGGTTTGTGAACATTGCAGTGAACAAAAGCTTTTTTAAGTAGAAGTAGATATTAAATGCATATAACTATAAATGAACATAGAATAGACCAGATATTGACCAATAAATTAGGATCATTGGGTAAAGGGGTTAAGGCGCTGGACCATGGATCATAAGGTCACAAGTTCAGCCCTCAGCACCACAAGTTCCTGCCTTTGTTGGGCTCTTGAGCGGAGCCAGTATTAAGCCTCAACTGCTAAGATCTAAAATGAAATAAGTTGCTATGGATAAGGCATTTACAAAATGCAGTAGAAGTAAATATCATTGACTATGAGTAAAAATAAATGTTACAGGTCAGACTACTGTGTCAGGATGTTTTATATGAGATAAGAAGCAAACAGTCAGTGGATATAGAGAAACACCTGCTCTACCCCATCCTGTCTGTCAAGATCTTTACCAAAAACAGAGAACAGAGAGTGATCTTCTCATTGCTCCTGACTCACGACCCAGAGCACCAGCCCTGCCAGAGGGGGTGGCACTGAGCGCACTGTGGAAAAAAAAAGACCAGAATAGCATTTGCAGGAAGAGTTTTTAGTGCTCATTTGCAAGTCTTATTTTTCATGTCACCATGTGGATGTTAATTTACCTGGTTGTATGTGTGATTGAGGTAGGGCACTGACTGCAAAGCTCTCTCACTCAGAAGTATGAGGAATAACTAGTAGAATCAATAATACTGTTAAATACTAAAGAATAAACCTTATTCATTCATAATACTGAGGATAAATACTCTACTGTATAGTTAAATTTTCTGTTTTGTATTAGATTGTTAAGAGTATTACTCCGGTTTCCTCCCGCAGTCCAAAGATATACAGGTCAGGCTAATTGGCGTTCCCAAATTGCCCCATAGTGTGTGAATAGGTGTGTGAGTGTGTGTATGTGTGTGCCCTGCAATGGATTGACACCCTGTCTAGGTTTGTACCCTGCGTCGTGCCCTAAACCTCCTGGGATAGGCTCCAGGTCCCCGCGAATACAGGATAAAGCGGTACAGAATATGAGTGAGTGTTAAGCGTGTTATAAAACCAGTCTACACACCCCCAGGTTAAAATGGTTTAATTTTGACATTTAATGCGTGTGGTCCATGTCATGATGCTCGTCAATTAAAAAGAAGTATATAAATAAGAACAGGGTCAAAACTTTAGGCACCAAGTTTAGAAAAATAAGAGTCAAGAAAAGGAGGAAAGGGAAACAATACATTTAATAAAAAAACATTACATCAAAACTTAATGTTAACCAACTGAGTAGCAGATAATGTTTATTTTATTTATAAAATTATTAAATTCAATTCATTTTATTTATATTGCGCTTTTACCAATGGTCATTGTCTCAAAGCAGCTTCACAAAAATGAAAGAAATTCATAAAAAAATAATAAATAAATAAATAATAATAATAATAATAATAATAATAATAATAACAAATTGTGTATGTTTGAGAAAAATGTGTCTAGATAATAATGAGATAAATGAATAAAATGTCTCTGATGAGCAAGCCAAGGGTGACGGCGACAGTGGCGAAGAAAAACTCCCTGGATGGCAATAGGAAGAAACCTTGAGAGGACCCAGACTCAACAGGGAACCCATCCTTATTTGGGTAATAACGGATAGAAATGATATAACATCATGTGTGTTATGCAGCTGAAAGTACAATATAACAGAAATTCTTTAAATTAACATGAAGTCCAGTTCAGCATAGGGATGAGTCAGTAGGTGCAGAGGGCAGATGGGGTCTGGATCACTGGGAGCACAGGAGCAGGATGTGTAGCTCCAGCCATCATAAAGTAGAATCCAGCTGGAGCTGGTCCTTCTCTGGATGCCTCAGGATCCTCGCAGGGTTGGCCTTTGTCTACTGAAGCTGGTACGATCTCCAGATGCCTCGGGATGGGTAGAAAAGTACAGAACAGAAGGAGAGAATTAGCATAGTTGCCATTCAGGATAGGTGTACTAAAGTATGAAGTTATGGGATGAGTTACGCGTATGCCAGATTAAAGAGATGCGTTTTAAGTCTACTTTTAAACTGGAAAACTGTGTCTGAGCCCTGAACACTGTCTGGAAGGCTATTCCAAAGCTTTGGAGCTAAATATGAAAAAGCCTGAATTGTGGAAAGGCTGAATTGTGAAAGCTGTTGTGGGCTAGTTTTTGGGCCGATGAGTAATATCTCTGTCTTGTCTGAGTTTAGTAAAAGAAAGTTATTGGTCATCCAGTCTCTTATGTCCTGGACACACTCGGTTAATCTAGACAATTTAGGTATTTCGTCTGGTTTTGTTGAGATATTTAATTGGGTATCATCAGCATAACAATGGAAACTAATCCCATGTCTTCTAATGATGTTACCCAAAGGAAGCATGTATATTGAGAACAGCAGAGGTCCTAAAACTGACCCTTGTGGGACCCCATATTTTACTGGCGTTACACCAGACAGTTCTCCATTTAGATCTACAAAATGGTATTGATGGTTTATGATCTAAACCATTTTAATGCCTCTCTCTGAATACCTATGTGATTTTGTAAGCAATCTATGAGAATATTATGATCTATAGTGTCAAATGCAGCACTAAGATCAAGCAAGACTAGTATATAAATAAGAACAGGGTCAAAACTTTAGGCACCAAGTTTAGAAAAATAAGAGTCAAGAAAAGGAGGAAAGGGAAACAATACATTTAATCAAAAAACATTACATCAAAACTTAATGTTAACCAACTGAGTAGCAGATAATGTTTATTTTATTTATAAAATTATTCAATTCAATTCATTTTATTTATATTGCGCTTTTAACAATGGTCATTGTCTCAAAGCAGCTTCACAAAAATGAAAGAAATTCATAAAAAAATAATTAATAAATAAATAATAATAATAATAATAATAACAATAATAACAAATTGTGTATGTGTGAGAAAAATGTGTCTAGATAATAATGAGATAAATGAATAAAATGTCTCTGATGAGTAAGCCAAGGGTGACGGCGACAGTGGCGAAGAAAAACTCCCTGGATGGCAATAGGAAGAAACCTTGAGAGGACCCAGACTCAACAGGGAACCCATCCTTATTTGGGTAATAACGGATAGAAATGATATAACATCATGTGTGTTATGCAGCTGAAAGTACAATATAACAGAAATTCTTTAAATTAACATGAAGTCCAGTTCAGCATAGGGATGAGTCAGTAGGTGCAGAGGGCAGATGGGGTCTGGATCACTGGGAGCACAGGAGCAGGATGTGTAGCTCCAGCCATCATAAAGTAGAATCCAGCTGGAGCTGGTTCTTCTCTGGATGCCTCAGGATCCTCGCTGGGTTGGCCTTTGTCTACTGAAGCTGGTACGATCTCCAGATGCCTTGGGATGGGTAGAAAAGTACAGAACAGAGGGAGAGAATTAGCATAGTTGCCATTCAGGATAGATGTACTAAAGTATGAAGTTATGGGATTAGTTACGCGTATGCCAGATTAAAGAGATGCATTTTAAGTCTACTTTTAAACTGGGAAACTGTGTCTGAACCCCGAACACTGTCTGGAAGGCTATTCCAAAGCTTTGGAGCTAAATATGAAAAAGCCTGAATTGTGGAAAGGCTGAATTGTGAAAGCTGTTGTGGGCTAGTTTTTGGGCCGATGAGTAATATCTCTGTCTTGTCTGAGTTTAGTAAAAGAAAGTTATTGGTCATCCAGTCTCTTATGTCCTGGACACACTCGGTTAATCTAGACAATTAAGGTATTTCGTCTGGTTTTGTTGAGATATTTAATTGGGTATCATCAGCATAACAATGGAAACTAATCCCATGTCTTCTAATGATGTTACCCAAAGGAAGCATGTATATTGAGAACAGCAGAGGTCCTAAAACTGACCCTTGTGGGACCCCATATTTCACTGGCGTTACACCAGACGGTTCTCCATTTAGATCTACAAAATGGTATTGATGGTTTATGATCTAAACCATTTTAATGCCTCTCTCTGAATACCTATGTGATTTTGTAAGCAATCTATGAGAATATTATGATCTATAGTGTCAAATGCAGCACTAAGATCAAGCAAGACTAGTATTGAGATGCAGCCTTGGTCCGAAGCTGAAAACAAGTTGTTTGCAATCTTAACTAGTGCAGTTTCTATACTATGATTGGGCCTGAAACCTGACTGAAATTCTTCAAGGATGTTGTTTTCCTGTAAGGATGTGCATATTTGAGCTGATACTACTTTTTCTAATATTTTTGATATAAAGGGAAGGTGTGAAATCGGTCTATAATTTGTTATTTCATTCATATTAGATATTACATATTTTTAAGAAGCAGCTTAATAACTGCCAACTTGAAAGGTTTAGGGACATGGCCTAGATATAATAAGGAATTAATAATGTTTAAAAGTGGTTTAAACCACTGGTTGGGATTGGATCTAACAGGCACGTTGTTGATTTAGCTGAGGTGATAAGTTTATAAAGCTCTTCCTGTCCTATACCTCTAAAGCACTGAAAAACTAAATGTGAAACTTTAGGCTGAACTAGATCATGAGATGCTATCAGAGGTTGAACCTCCGTTATTTTCTTCCTGATCAATTTTTTCATTAAAGAAGTCCATAAAGTCTTCACTACTAAAATGTTGTGGAGTACTCTCTGCAGGCATCTTAAGTTTTGTTAGGCGTGCCACTGTACTAAATAAGAACTTGGAATTGTTTTTGTTTCTTGCTATCAGTTGGCTAAGATGCTCGGTCCTAGCAATTTTTAGAGCCTGTCTATAGCTGCACATACTGTCTTTAAACGCAATTCGAAAAACTTCTAACTTAGTTTTTCTCTATTTTTGCTTGAGGTTACGGGTTGCTCTCTTTAGGGCGCGAGTATGACTATTGTACCAAGGTGCAAGTGTTTTATCTTTAACTTTTTTTATAATCTGATGGGAGCAACAGTGTCAAATGTACTAGTAAAAATAGTGGCCATGCTGCTAGTCACTTCATCTAGATCGTCTGTATTTAGGGGTCTAATAAGAAATTGGGACAGATCCGGCAGATTACTTGTGAATCTGTCTTTAGTAGTCGAATTCATATTTCTAACAAATCGATAACGTGGGGAGACACAGCTAATCTGTTCTACGGGTAAAGTATATATCAGAAGGTGATGATCTGTGATATCACTTTGAGGTAAAATCTCTATATTAGAGACATCTATACCATGGGATATAATTGAATCTAGCGTATGATTACAGCGGTGAGTTGCTCCATTTATATTTTGTTTAACCCCAAAGGAACTCAGTAAGTCCATAAATGCGAGGGCTAAAGCATCGTTAGCATCATCTACATGAATGTTAAAGTCTCCTACTATCAACACTTTGTCAGAGGTAACCAATAGGTCTGATAGCAGATGTCCAAATTCTTTAAGAAAATCGACATATGGCCCTGAGGGTCTGTACACGGTGGCCATTGTAAAATATAGCAAGGGTTTATTATGTATTTCATTAAGTGCAACATTAATGATGAGCACTTCAAATGACTTAAACCTGGGCCTTATTTTCTGAGTAACAGTGAGTACATCATTGTAGATAGTGGTGACACCACCACTGCGACCAGTTAGATGGGGCTCGTGCTTATAAAAAAATCCTGACGGAGTAGACTCAATCAGACCAATATATTCATTTGGTTTAAGCCAGGTTTCGGTGAGGCAGAGTGCGTCAAGGCAATAATCTGATATTATTTCATAAACAATAAGTGCTTTAGGTGCAAGGGATCTAATATTGTGAAGTCTTTAGAGGTAAATTTCGATTACTTATTTGGCCTTTTTCTGGTTTAATGGTTATCAGATTGTTTCGGCTGGATTTAATGAATTTATTCTTTTTTCTCACGCGGGGTAGAGGTTGTAGGAGAATTCTCACGCCGAGAATTTACCTGGGACAGGTAAGCGTCAGTCCGCGACGATTCCAGCGTGGCTTTCCGCTGCTGTAGCTGGGCCAGCTTCACCAGTAGGTCACGGATCAGCTTCTCCAAGGCCTCCAGCTCCAAATCCACTGAGTGCAGCTCCAATGTCTCCTCACCTGCACACAGAGGCAGAGACACAACCGACATGCTGTATAGAAACGGAGATAACCGGTGTGAAAGAGCGTAAATAAACTTGTGATAGCCGGGCTAACGGGCTAGCAATGCTAATGCCGGTTAAAAGCGATGTGCTGCAAAACAATTAAAACTTAACGATATAACACGTGTTTCGAGTAAATATATTATAAGATAGTATAAAATACTTATCTGTTATATGTTCACTCTTCGTAAGGCGATGAAAAAGTTGAAAAATTGGTCAGTCTGGCGGAGCTCTGAAAAAAGCAGCGTCTCCTTCAGTTCAAAGCAGCCTGTGAACACTATTTAAGACCCTTAAATCTAAAGCCTTTCAGTATGATATATACTATATTCAACTCACCTAAAGGATTATTAGGAACACCATACTAATACGGTGTTTGACCCCCTTTCACCATGCTTCCAACTGCCTTAATTCTACGTGCCATTGATTTAACAAGGTGCTGAAGGCATTCTTTAGAAATGTTGGCTCATATTGATAGGATAGCATCTTGCAGTTGATGAAGATTTGTGGGATGCACATCCAGGGCACGAAGCTCCTGTTCCACCCCATCCCAAAGATGCTCTATTGGGTTGAGATCTGGTGACTGTAGGGGAAATTTTAGTACAGTGAAGTACATGTTCAAGAAATCAATTTGACATGATTCGAGCTTTGTGACATGGTGCATTATCCTGCTGGAAGTAGCCATCAGAGAATGGGTACATGGTGGTCATAAAGAGATGGACATGGTCAGAAACTATGCTCAGGTAGCCCGTGGCATTTAAACCATGCCCAATTGGCACTAAGGGGCCTAAAGTGTGCCAAGAAAACATCCCCCACACCATTACACCACCACCAGCAGTCTGCACAGTGGTAACAAGGGATGATGGATCCATGTTCTCATTCTGTTTACGCCAAATTCTGACTCTACCATTTGAATATCTCAACAGAAATCGAGACTCATCAGACCAGGCAACATTTTTCCAGTCTTTAACTGTCCAATTTTGGTAAGCTTGTGCAAATTGTAGCCTCTTTTTTCTATTTGTAGTGGAGATACCCGGTGGGGTCTTCTGCTGTTAAAGCCCATCCGCCATCAAGGTTGTGCGTGTTGTGGCTTTATAAATGCTATGCTGCATACCTTGGTTGTAACAAGTGGTTATTTCAGTCAAAGTTGCTCTTCTATCAGCTTGAATCAGTCGGCCCATTCTCCTCTGACCTCTAGCATTAACAAGGCATTTTTGCCCACAGGACTGCCACATACTGGATGTTTTTCTCATTCTTTGTAAACCCTGTGCGTAAAAATTTCAGTAACAGAGCAGATTGTAAAATACTTAGACCGGCCCGTCTGGCACCAACAACCATGCCACGCTTAAATCACTTTTCTTTCCCATTCTGACATTCAGTTTGGAGTTCAGGAGATTGTCTTGACCAGGACCACACCCCTAAATGCATTGAAGCAACTGCCATGTAATTGGTTGATTAGATAATTGCATTAATGAGAAATTTAATTCCTAATAATTCTTTTGGTGAGTGTAGTCCACACAACTCATATACATATACTGTAGAATGAGAAAAATAATATAACGGGGTATTCAAGACAAACCGGTAAAAAAGATTACCTTTAAAACCAACTGTAAAACAAACTGTGAATTCCCCACACACATCCAACTTTATACAGCAATTGAATTTAACAGCAATTGAACTCAATTCAATTCAGCAGCAATTAAATTAAATTAATTTTATTTGTATAGCGATTTTAACAATTGACATTGTCGCAAAAATACCTTTACACAATCAAAATAATTATTTAAGTTTGATTGCGACAGTGGTGAGGAAAAACTCCCTGAGATGGCAGTAGGAAGAAACCTTGGAAGGAACCAGATTCAACAAGAAAACACATCCTCATTCTGGTAAAAACAGATAGCAGGGATTGATCTGCATCATACTGTGTGAGACTGGAACTTTAGTACAACAGGAGATGTGTTTAAGTTAATATGGAATCCAGGTCATTATGTGTTTATGTGTTTATGTATTCATTATGTGTTCATTATGTGTCAGATGTGTTTAAGTTAATATGGAATCCAGGTCATTATTAGAGGTTCAGGTAGACTATAGAAAACTCCAGTCCTAAACTATCGAGCAACTATGAACTAATGACTCCCTAGAAAACAGCTGTCAGAATTAGCCAAGGACCGTCTTCATGAAAAAGTGGAATGGTCCTCAGTCACCACATCTCAGGCAGACCACACGGGGCATCCATGCTACGAAATCTCCAGCCAGAAGCAGGACACCAGGATGAGTCAGGTCCAGAGGGCAAAGAGGTCTGGATCACTGGCAGCTCAGGAGCGACATGTATAGCTTAACAGAGAGACAGGGAGAGTTAAACCGAGAGAGGGAAAGAAAAAGGAAAAACAGATAGCAGGGATTGATCTGCATCATACTGTGTGAGACTGGAACTTTAGTACAACAGGAGATGTGTTTAAGTTAATATGGAATCCAGGTCATTATTAGAGGTTCAGGTAGACTATAGAAAACTCCAGTCCAGCAACTGCGGTAATGACTCCCTAGAAAACAGCTGTCAGAATTAGGCAAGGACCGTCTTCATAAAAAAGTGGAGAGAGAGAAGAGAAGAGAGCAGAAGAGAAGAGAGCAGAAGAGAAGGAGAGATGGCTGTTAGGTATGGTCACTGTTACACAATGTATAAAGTGAATGTATATTTAGCAATACCAATCACTTCACTGTCAACAAATCTGAGTGAACACAAAACACTGAGAGTGGGAAAGACAGCATCTAAACATACCAGTTCACCATAACACTCTACATCAATGAGGCCCCCAGATCTGCTTCTTTACCTAAGGTAAATCTATATATAAATAAAAATGCTTAGCTAAATAAATAGGTTTTTAGCCTAGACTTAAACACTGTGACTTTTTCTAAGTCCCGAACATTAATTGGAAGACTAGCTCTGTCCCTGCGGTAGTTCTCATAATACGCGATACTGACAAACAGCCTGCATTCTTTGATCGAAGTAGGCATGGCGGAACGTAAGAAACTAGCGGTTCACTCAGATACTGCAGTGAGACCATTTAATGCAGTATACGTCAATAGTAGTACTTTACAACTGATGCTAAATTTTACAGGGAGCCAATGCAATGTGGATAAGATAGGGGTGATGTGCTCTTATCTTCTGCTTCTAGTGATGACTCTCGCTGCTGCATTCTAGACTAACTGAAGCTTGTTTATGCATCTAATTGAACAACCAGACAGTAAGGCGTTACAATAATCCAACCTAGAAGTGATAAAAGCATGAACTAGTTTTTCTGCATTGTTTAGTGACAATATATTTCTTATCTTGGCAATATTTCTGAGGTGAAAGAATGCTATCCTGGTAATATTATCTACATGAGCTTCAAATAAAAGTCTGAAATCTTTAATCACACCGAGGTCTTTTACTGTTGCACTCGATCACAGTGTGATCAAAAAGCTTGTTTTAAGCTGCTTGTGGTCCTATGACTATTCAATTCAATTCAATTCAATTCAATTTTATTTGTATAGCGCTTTTAGCAATTTTCATTGCCGCAAAGCAGCTTTACATAGTCAAAAGAATTATTTAAGTTTGTATGAAATGTGAATTTGTATGAATCAAAATGGTCAGTTTGTCCCTGGTGAGCAAGCCGAGGGCGACAGTGGCAAGGAAAAACTCCCTGAGATGGTAATAGGAAGAAACCTTGAGAGGAACCAGACTCAACAGGGAACCCATCCTCATTTGGGTGAAACAGAAAGCAGTAAATGATCTGCATTTATACAGTGTGTAGGGTGGGAGGCAGTTCAGCTATAATAGCTGATGTTAATTGATGTTAATATGGAGTCCAGGTAGTTATTGAAGACCCAGGTAGACTTGTAAGAAGTTCCAGTCATGAACTATCGAACAGTCAAGTCCCCAGAGAAACAGTTGCCAACACCAGTCAAGGCCAGAACCATTTTCTAGGTGGAGAGAATCATTCCCAGACACCAGACGCATCCCAGAGAGACACACGGGGCATCCATGTGACGAGATCTTCAGCCAGAAGCGGGGCACCAGGATGGGTCAGACAGGTCCGGAGGGCAGAGGGAGTCTGGATCACTGGCAGCTCAGGAACGACATGTGTAGCTCGACAGAGAGAGAGAGAAAGAGTGAAAGGGGGGGACAGGAGGAGAGAGGAAAAAGAAAGAGGGGGGGAAAGAGAAGAAGAGGAGAGATGGCAGTTAGGTATGGTCACAGTCACACAATGTATAATGTGAATGTATATTAACTGTAGAGTGCAAGTAGAGACTCCGGCAGGACTAACTATGACAGCATAACTAAAAGGGAGAGCCAGAAGGAAACACAAACATGAGGGCTTCCTGACATGTAAAGCAAACAATCACCTCACCGTCAGCAAACCTGAGTGATCAATGAGAGTGAGGAAGACAGCATCCAAATATACCAGTTCACCATAATACTCTACGTCCATGAGATCTGCTCCTTTACCTATGGCAAATCTATTTATAAAAATGCTTGGCTAAATAAATAGGTTTTTAGCCTGGACTTAAACACTGAGACTGTGTCTGAGTCCCGAACACTATTTGGAAGACTATTCCATAACTTTGGGGCTTTATAAGAAAAAGCTCTGCCCCCAGCTGTATTTTTCATAATACGCGGTACTGACAAGCAGCCTGCATCCTTTGATCGAAGTAGGCGTGGCGGATCGTAAGACACTAGCATTTCGCTCAGGTACTGCGGCGCGAGACCATTTAATGCTTTATATGTCAAGAGTAGTATTTTAAAATCAATGCGAAATTTCACAGGGAGCCAATGGAGTGAAGATAAGATAGGGGTGATGTGCTCATATCTTCTGGTTCTGGTGAGGACTCTCGCTGCTGCATTCTGGACTAGCTGAAGCTTATTTATGCATCTAGCTGAACAACCAGACAGTAAGGCATTACAATAGTCCAACCTAGAGGTGATAAAAGCATGAACTAGTTTTTCTGCGTCGTTTAGCGACAATAAATTTCTTATTCTGGCAATATTTCTGAGGTGAAAGAATGCTATCCTGGTAATATTATCTACATGTGCTTCAAATGAAAGGCTGGAATCAATAATCACACCAAGGTCTTTCACTGTTGCATTTGATGGAACAGAAAGGCCATCTAAAGTTACGGTGTGATCTAAAATTTTACTCCTAGCTGTATGCGGTCCTATGACTAGAACTTCTGTGTTATCAGGATTAAGCAGAAGGATGTAAATTAACATCCAAGCTGGTTTTTCTTATCTGATTTTGCTGAGACATATAACTGTGTCATCAGCATGACAATGAAAACTAATATCATGCTTACGAATGATGTTGCCCAGAGGGGGCATGTAAAGGGAAAAAAAGCAGTGGGCCTAAAACTGACCCCTGTGGAACACCAAACTCAACTTGAGAACATGCAGAATAGTCACCATTTAAATCTATGATCTGATAATGATCAGTCAAATAGGATCTGAGCCAGGAGAGGGCCGTTTCCTTAATTTCTTCTACATTTTCTAATCTGTGAAGAGAATACTATGATCAATGGTGTCAGAAGCTAAGGTCGAGTAAGACAAGTATAGTGACGCAACCCTGATCAGAGGTCAATAGGAGGTAAGTTACTACTTTAATAAGTAGTCTCTGTGCTGTGATGAGGCATCCCAGGGACAGAGCGGCGGCTGATGCCCTAGCACACACTGAAACGGCGTCATGCCGGTCGCGGAGTGACGTAGTGAATTCTGCGCATATTCCGCCCAGATTAAACAGTCTGCCCATTCATGCTGTCGACTACTGCAGTATGCTCGGAGGAACCTTCCAAGTTCCTGGACAGTCTGCTCTGCTTGCCCATTAGACTCGGGGTGATAACCTGACGTTAGGCTAACAGTGGTTCCCAATTTCTGGAAAAAAGCTTTTCAGACTTTTGCGATGACTTAAGGACCACGATCAGAAACAATATCCTCCGGGATACTGTAGTAACGAAACACTGTCTCGAATAGGGTTTCTGCCACCTGGAGGGCTGATGGGAGAGAGCTAAACGGAAGAAAACGACTTCCTTTAGAAAAGCGATCCACCACTACGAGAATTGTCGTGTACCCTTTTGACACCGGCAGATCCGTCACAAAATCCACTGCAATGTGGGACCACGGTCTGTGCGGCGTGGGAAGGGGCATTAATTTTCCAACTGGCAACCAGCGGGGACTCTTGGTTGCGGCGCAGACTGCACAAGACGAAACTACTGTTTTCACGGTTTCCCGCAGTTTTGGCCACCAGAACTTTGGTTCTAGCAGGTGGATGGTGCGTGACACGCCGGGGTGGCCAGATGATAGACTAGTGTGCGCCTCGATCGTCACTCGTTCACGTAATGGCTCCGGAACGTATGTTCGATTCGGAGGACAGCCCTGAGGCACGGGATGGGACCGTGTCATTTGGGCTATCTCCGAATCGATGTCCCATACGATCGGAGCCACCACGAATGTCGAGGGCAGAATGGTTTCTGGATCGGGGTTTCGATCCGGCGTCGGATAATAGCGGGATAACGCGTCCGCTTTCTTATTACGTGAGCCGGGCCGATAAGTAATAATAAATTGGAAACGCGTGAAAAACAGCGCCCATCGGGCTTGGCGAGAGTTTAGTCTCCTTGCTTGTTGAATGTACTCGAGGTTACGATGGTCAGTGAGTACAGTAAAGGGGTGTTTAGCTCCCTCCAGCCAATGCCGCCACTCCTCTAACGCCGCCTTTACTGCTAGCAGTTCACGATTACCAATATCATAATTGCGAAAAAAAAGCCGTGGTGTTGTGACAGCACCGCTCCCAGTCCCACCTCCGACGCATCGACCTCTACTAAGAAGGGCTTATCTGGGTCGGGTAGCTTTAATATAGGCGCAGAAGTGAAAGCTGTTTTGGGCCGCTGGAAGGCTGCGCGTGCCTCCAGCGGGAACTCGCGCAGCCGCTGTGGTTTCCCCTTTAACAAGCTTGTGAGCGGCGCTGCCACCGTGCTAAAGCCCCAAATAAATCGCAGATAGAAGTTGGCGAACCCAAGAAAACTCTGTAGCGCCTTAACTGACTTGGGTTCCGGCCATTGTTGCACCGCCTGGACCTTGGCTGCCTCCATCTCGACCCCCTGTGGTCCTATGCGATAGCCCAGAAATGCAATCTCCTTTTGATGAAAATCACATTTCTCTGCCTTTGCATAGAGCCCATGTTCGCGCAGCTGACGAAGGACGAGTGTTACATGACGGACATGCTCGGCATATGACCGCGAGTACACCAAGATATCATCTAAGTATACTATGACATAACGGTTTAACATATGTCGAAACACGTCATTTATGAACCCCTGAAACACCGCAAGTGCGTTTACCAGTCCATATGCCATTACATTGTATTGGTAATGCCCAGATGTCGTGCTAAACGCAGTCTTCCATTCATCACCCTTACGAACGAGATTGTAAGCGCTGCGGAGGTCTAGTTTTGTAAAGATAGAGGCGCCGCGGAGCTGGTCGATAGCGGCCGGTACCAGGGGCAATGGGTGCTTGTACTTTACTGTTATTGTATTTAGACCACGATAATCAATACATGGCCTAAGCCCCCCCCCCCCCCCTTTCTTTTCAATAAAAAAAAATCCGGCCGAAGCTGGAGACGTGGACCTGCTGATGAGCCCCTGCTGGAGAGCCTCACTCACGTATTCCTCCATGGCACGGGTTTCCACCACGGACAATGGATAAATGCGCAAGCAAGGTGGTGTTTTCCCCGGCAGGAGCTCAATCGCGCAGTCCCACGGACGGTGGGGGGGAAGTCGTGCTGCGGCTCTAACACTAAATACATCTTGAAATGCTTGGTACTCTGATGGCACAGTGACCGATATTTGGGCGCTTGGACTTTCTATGGTTGTTGTTTGGACCGTCAAAGCTGATGGTGTACATAATTTAGCGCATTTAGGAGCCCAGGATGTGATGCGTGATTGAGCCCAATCAAAATTAGGATTATGATAACTGAGCCAGGGGAGGCCCAGCACGACAGACTGGTCCACCTGAGGTAGCACAAAAAATTTTAGCTCCTCGGTATGACCGGGGAAAGTTAAACGTAGGGGCACGGACATAAGTTCAACAGGCGACTGTTTTAATTTTCGGCCATCCAGAGCTTTGACTGAGATCGGGTATGGAAGCTTCGACACTGGAGCTTTTAGCTCGGAAAGAAGTGCTGATGAGATGAAGTTACCAGCCGATCCCGAATCTATTAGTGAAAAAACAAACACAGTGTGATTATGATAAGACAAACTGGCATGTAGACAGAAGGAGTGATGAGTGCGAGGAGGTGTGTGTGTGGTTACATTTAACAAGGGACAGTTGCTGACTCTGTGCGCTCCCCCCCCCACAGTACAGACACAATCCTGCGGAGATCCGTCTTTCGTCTCTCTTGGACCGAGAGGTGTGACGTGCCTATCTCCATGGGCTCCGGATGGCTGCTTTCGTGCGGTTCGCTGGGGGGTTTGCTGAGGCTGTCGCGGCGCCGGAGGTGCTGGTCCAGCTTGATGGCCAGGATGATGCAGTCGTTTAGGGACAAGCCGGTGTCGCGACAAGATAGTTCCAGTTGGAGCTCGGGTTGCAACCCGTCTCTGAACCTGGCCAACAAGCTCTTGTCACACCAGCCACTCTCCGCGGCTAGAATGCGGAACTTCACCGCATAGTCCGCGAGCTCCGGATAATCAGCCAGGTAGAGCTCACAGGCCAGGAGGAAGCGCTTACATCCCTCGGGATTCCCCGCATATCTTTCCGGCGGGGCGGCGCGTGGTGGAGAGTGTGCGGAGCGCGGCCAAGCGGCGGGGGCTTGGTTCCATCTGAGTGAGAGCCGTTCCACGCTGCGTGCCATGTCGCAAACCGCCCATGCCAAGGCGTCAATCTGCCCTTGCTGCCGGACAATATAATCCAGCGTGGGTGTCTCCTCTTCTGGCAGAGACACTCTTCATCTGTCATGGTGGGAGATAGGACAGAGGTTCCAGGAGAAATATATTAATTTATCTCTTAAAAAAGAACTTAACAAAAGCAAGAAAAACAAACTAAGGTTCAGCCCGATCTGTCGCAGCTTCCCTCACTGGGTCTGCAGGCGGGCTGTGACTCTCCACAGTCTTTAACTATTCCGGCTGCTCCGGACCTCGTCCTGCAGACACCTTTACTCCTGGGGGAAGGGGACAGAGTCATCAGCATTGACACAGTCACAAACATGAAAGACACAGGTGCACAACGGTGAACAGACAAAGGGCTACGGGCTTGGCTGGTATATATAGAGACACACAGGGGTAAACACAGGTGAACTTGGTCTTGTGCTAATACAGATACCGGGGGACAAGTACACCCGTAGACACACTAGGGGGTGACAAAGCTACGGCTAGTAATCCGGAGACCCAGATCTCTTCCCCCCGAACTGAGGTGGTACCGATGTTACAATAATCCTGACAGATACAGTTTGTTTACGCTATTTCTATGTAGATATGAGCATAGCTGCTGTACTACCTTTTCCAGAATCTTCAAAATAAAGGGAAGGTTTGATATTGGCCTATAATTTGACAGCTGACAAGGGACAAGGTCAGGTTTCTTAATTAGCAGTTTAATAACTGCTAAGTTAAAGGATTTGGGAACATACCCACTGCTGAGTGAAGAGTTAATTATTTTCAACAGGAAATTACTGTTAAAAATCTGTTATTACAGGAACTATTTGCTTGAGAAAATGTGTACTGTAGGTATAGGATGTAATTAACAGGTTGATGATTTACAGAAGAGATGAGTAAAATAAGTTCATGCTCATCAAGGAGTGAAGTTTTCTAGGTTCTGATGTGGTGTGGTTAGTTTATCATCTGTATCAATTAAATTGTCTGGTGTCAAAGCCTACATTTTTTGCCTAATATTTATGATTTTGTTATTGAAAAAGTTTCAGAGAAGTAAGGACTTTGAGAAGTCCTTACTACCGTATGTTGTTGTTGTTGTGGAGATTTCTGCAGTGGTCTTGTTTCTAGTTAATTAAGCTATGGTATTAAATAAAAATCTAGGATTATTTTTGTTATTGTCTATTAGAGTGGAGAGATACAATGCATCTTAGCAGCACTGAGAGCTTTTTTATAGGTCAGGATGCTCTCCTTACATACTAACAATTTAGTTCAATGCCATTTGCGTTCTAATTTTCGACTGATCTTTTTTTAAGTGCGGTGTGGTCATTATACCAGTTTCTGGTTTTTAATCATTTTTCTTTTAACTGGTGCAACATTATCTAAGGTATAACGAAATGTCGACCCTAAATATTCAGACGCCTGAATGCAGTTAGTAAAGTCACTCCCACTACAAAATGCCACAAATAAACCACTCATTCATAGCTCATTCATAACAGTGAATAAATACTGCATACTACCGTGTCATATAAATATTTCTGCGGTTTTGTGTGAAATCATTAAGAATATAACTAGTCTGCGAACCCTAGGATGAAATGGTCTAGTCCTGACACTTCATTGGGAGCGTGTAATGTCCTAATGTTTGTTGTATTAAATAAATAAATAAATAAATAAATAAGAAAAAATGTCAAAGCCATTAGGGTCACATTTTAGAAAAAAAAGGAAAGAATGGGAAAAAATTATAAAGGTTTGTAGCTGTTATCTCTTCATAATATCATGCATATAATATGCAATTCCATAAACATTTACCCAGTTTGTCATACACACTAGAGTCCCTGCCTGAGGGAGGAATTGAGGCACCACAGCACCAAAGCAAAAATTACAGCAAAAGTTAAAACACAGAACAGAATTTAAAACTGTGGAATCAGGCAAATCAATCTGTAATAACTGATAGATACACTGTTGTTATTTTTCATTCAAAATTTACTGTAAACCAACTGAGTAGCAAATAATGTTCACTGTTTTATTTATAATGCATTACATTTGGCAGACCCTTATCCAGAGGGACTTTAAAAAAAATAATAATTATACATCGGAGCAGTTGAGGGTTAAGGGCCTTGCTCAAGGGCCCAACAGTAGCAACTTAGTGGTGGTGGTAGTGGAGTTTAAACCTGGAACCTTCTGATCATTAGTCCAATGCTTTAACAACCGAGATACCCCTTCCCTAATAATGCATAAATGACTTTTATATTTTTTTTGTATTTTTCTTTTACCACAACAGGTTGATTCAAAGTGTTTTACTCAACTTAACTCAACCTTATTTGTATAGCACTTTAACAACAATAAAACGCCAAAGTGCTTCACATAAATAATAAAATAATATAGTAATCTAATAAAAAACAACTCTAATCTCATGTTGGTTTAAATGCCAGAGAAAACATGTGAGTTTTAAGATTGAACTTAAACACCCTCAGTGATGTGGCCTCACGAATGGTCAATGGTAGGTCGTTCCATAATTTGGGAGCCGCCACAGAGAATGCCTGATCACCCCTGAGCTTGCATTTGCTCTTGAGTACCATCAGCAAACGTTTATCTGATAATCTGAGAAACCGGGGTGGGGCATAGGGCTGGAGCAGATCCGAGAGGTAGGGAGAGGCAAGGCAATGTAAACATTTAAACGTGACCAAGAGAAATTTTTAATTAATTCGGTACTGTACTGGGAACCAATGAAGAGAACCCAGAACTGGAGGGATATGTTCACTTTTATGCGTAGACGTTAATAGTCGAGCAGCAGAGTTTTGGATCAGCTGTAGCCACTGTAATGATGTCTGAGAAACCCCAAAATACAGAGCATCACAGTAATCAATGTGAGTGGTGATGAAGGCATGGATGGCTATTTCACAAAGCCTAAAGGACAAAACAGGTTTAAGTTTTGTCAATTGCCTTAACTGAAAGAAACTAGACCGAACCACAGCACTACTTTGTTTATCAAATTTAAGGCCATGATCAAAAATAACCCGTAAATTCGACGCTGTGGCTTTAAGATACTGCTCCAAATCTCCTAAATCCAGAGGTGGAACTCCTGGCACCAGGACCGAATACCAAAACCTCTGTCTTTTTATCATTAAAAATAAAAATAAAAAATTGTCATCTAGAACAGCGCCTTGACAGAGTAGCCTTCCTTCTGTTTAAATGGGAGATAAATTTGTCATCTGTATGCCATGATTTCTCAGGATATAGCCGAGCAGCAACAAATACAACGAGAAAAGAAGGGGTCCAAGGATAGACCCCTGTGGGACCCCATATGTAAGAGGAGCTGATGAAGACTTAAGATCTCCAAGGCTAACAGAAAAAGTTCTATCAAAAAGATAGGACCTAAACCAGTCGAGAGCTGTCCCCCTAATTCCCACCCAGTGTTCTAAGCGTGACAGAAGAATGTCATGGTCTACTGTATCAAAGGCAGCTGTTAAAGCTGGTTAAGCTGTTAAAGACTGTTAAAGTGTTTGTTTCCGAGCAAACCAGTAACTGTGGCTAACAGGGGAGGTCTACAGACTACTAAAGGTATGAAACGCTGCCTTCAAATCTGGAGATGCGGTGGCCCTGAGGACCAAAACCCTTTTCCTGGTTTGGACGGATCACAAGAACCTGGATTATTTTCAGGCAGTCAAATGCCTAATCTTTCGACAAGGAAGGAAGGAAGTCCCTTTTTCCAAGTCCTATCGCCCAGGATCTAAGAACACTAAACCAGATGCTATCTCTCGTCAGTTTTCACCAGCCCATGATCCAGTAACCGATGCCATTATCTTACCACCCCAATCCCTCGTGGGGGCGGCACTACTAGATGTCGAGTCACGGGTCAAGAATGCGCTCCATTAGGGGACTCCCCCGAGGTGTCACCAGACAAGCTCTTCATCCCTGAGGCAGAATGGCCCCACGGGCTGGAATGGGGACATAGTTCCAGACTGGCCTATCACTCCGGCACAGCACATACATTAGACCTGGTCCAGCAGCGGTTTTGATGGCCCACCATGAGGTTAGACACATGCTGCTTCATAACTGCGTGCAACACTTGCGCCAGGAACAAGACCAGCAACAACAACTGGTTCTCTCAGGCCCCTCCCGATCCCTTACAGGCCCTGGTTCCACATCGTCGTCAATTTTATCACCAGACTCCCCGACTCTAAGATGGAAACACGTGTTCTCACAATGGTTGTTTGCTTTTCCAAGGCTGCCCACTTCAATCGTGATCGTGCATGTTTTCCGGCTAAATGGACTCCCAACAGACATCACATCGGACCGAGGTCTCCAATTCACTGCCCAGTTTTGGTCCGTCTTCTGAAAGCTGATCGGAGCTGCCTCCAGCTTATCCTTGGGCTACCACTCTCAAACGAAACTGCATGACCTCTAGGGATACCCATTCCTGATGCCGGATGGTACCATGGATCGAGTATGGCCACAATTTCTTGCCCACATCTGCCATGGGTCTCTCTTCCTTCCAACGTTGCCTCGGATAACAGCCTCCTCTGTTTCTCTCTCAGAAGGTGGAGGTGAAGGTCCCCTCCACCCAAGGATTCATTTGTCATTGCAGAAGGACATGCCTGAATGCAAGGTCTAGCATCCGCCGACCATCCACCGATCCCCTGCTCCAGGGCACCGCCATACCGCGTGGGCCAGAGAGATTATGTTGTCATCTCACTACATTTCCCTCAACACAACCTTCCGCAAGCTATTGCCCAGGTTCATTGGCCAATTCACTATCACCAAAATCATCAAACCCCTGTACTGCCAGTCTCCTTCTGCAATGCACCTTGCGCCAGATAAATCCCTCCACCCATGTTTCCCAAATAAAACCTCTGGTCTCATGCCCACTTAATACATCCACCTTCCCAGCTCCTACTCCCCGACATACACAAGCTTTTAAAATCCCGGCGACGAGGCAGGGGCCTCCAATATAAGTTATTAGTTTGGGAGGGTTACTGCCCAGAGGAAAGAAGCTGGATTCATTTTGGACCCGGTCTTTACTGACGATTTCCACTGGCGACACACCAACGCACCAGCCAGAATGCCAGGTGGTGACCGTAGAAGGGAGGTTATGTCATGAGCCAGCGAGACTTACTGAGAATTTTTCCCTGTATGTAATCTGGTAGCCATCCCTCAGCTTTATAAGCACGCCAAGGATGTCACTGCAGTGTCTCGCTCGTGTGCCCCGTACTTCCGTTGATAATTTGTCCTGTGTAATCTCGCCCATTGCTGATTCTTGCTTACTTTTTGTATTTTCCTCTCGTCTTTGCCCCTGGTTATTTCGCCTGCTTTCGGACAAATCTTTGTGTATGACCCTGACTGTGTTTTGGATATTGGCTTTGGACTTGCGCTGTGGATTTGTTTAATCTTACGGCTGGATCTCCACTTATTGACACTCACCTGGCTAACCACGCTGATTTCTTCTGTCACTTTTTAGCTGCAGTCGCGCCCCCCACTCAGTTTGCGCACACTTCTGCCTTCGCGGTAAACGGCTCACGCCATTCGCCAGCCTCCTACGCCTCAACAAAGGCAAATTGGAAGTCTTAATTCTTCTTTCTTAGTTCACGCGGCAAACCAGCACCAATAAAAGACACAGCCGCAGCAGCTCCCAAAGATATTATCCAGGTTCGCGGAGGATTCCCCAACGTCATTGCCCGCCTCCTCATTACGTCACATGGTATGCTCCTGCTCTTTCCTAGACTGCACATACACACATACACACACCAGCTCTTGTGCATACACACCAGCTCTCGTGCATACACACCAGCCCTCACACTCTCACACCAAAAAAACACCCACACACACACACACAAACACACACACACACACTCCAAGCCCCGTTTTTCAAGCCCCTTTTCATTGAACCCCGCTGCATTCAATAAAATCAGTCTAAGTTTATCTGTTCCTGCTATCGGGTTTTCCCTTTTCCATGCTCGCCCTGACAACAATTGCCAATTCCATGAAACAAAATTGGCGTAGGGGTAACCCTCATTCATTCTGGTTTGACTTAGAATTTTCTCATTCTATAGCATATTATATAAGCTGCTTTAACATGTAGACGTGTTAGAAATTTGTATACATTTGTTTAAGGATATGACTTGGAGTCCATTTGAAAATACTTTATTGTATTTGGTTCATTGACAGTGTTGTCAGTGCTGGTTGCAATCATGGCAGATTGTACTGTTATGTAAAACTTTATAAACCAAGACTGAAAATGTAAAATAATGACTCATAATATAAGAGATATTATATTCTCATAATAAGAAAGTAAAGTCTTAGTTATTGACATAAAATATATATATATTACAATGAAACACAGAGCCACAAATAAAACAACACTGAAAATGAAAGCGGATCATTTTTAACCCACCTTGTGCATTAAAAGGTGTAGAATAGCTTACGCATCAAAGGGTTAAACATTGTTTTTATTCTTATATAATAACAATAATCATTATTATTATGTAACTTTGGTTACACATCTACTTAAAAAAGTACCATTATTGTTATACGTTATATCTATTAACTTTATTTAAATATGTGCTGATGTTTTTGAGAGCTGTTCCCAGAGTTAAATCTCCATATCAGGATACAGATCCTTAACAGCGTTGTGAGTCACCCACTTGCCTAGATCAAACTTGTCCTTCGGTGTCAACTTAATGGTTTGTGTGTTTGAGATGTTGAAATACTCCAAAAAATGGTGTCATTATTTAATGGGCTGGGCACTCATAATTATACAAAGTTAACTCACTGCTGTGTATTTACTCACATTCACTCACAGACGTAAGCATCAGTCCATCACCAGCTGAGAGCAAAGTGTGCTTGTCCTTAGGACAAAACCTACGAATTGTTGTTTTAACAAATGGTTGTTTTAATGATTAAAATAACGAACAGATAAATAATCTACATTCAGATATTACAGGTAAAATTAAACTCCCTGTGAAGCCTGAAATGTGGGAATATGATTCATAAATTCAATTAAATTTTATTTGTATAGCGCTTTTAAAAATTGGCATTGTCCCAAAGCAGCTTTACACAATCAAAAGAATGATTTAAGTTTGTATGAAATTTGAATGTGTATGAATCTAAATGGTCAGATAGTCCCTGGTGAGCAAGCCGAGGGCGACAGTGGCAAGGAAAAACTCCCCGAGATGGAAATAGGAAGAAACCTTGAGGGGAACCAGACTCGACAGGGAACCCATCCTCATTTGGGTGAAACAGAGAGCAGGAATTGATCTGCATTCATACTGTGTGTTACTGTAGTTGGCAGGCAGTTCAGCATAACAGATGATGTTAATTGATGTTAATATGGAGTCCAGTTAGTTATTGAAAACTCAGGTAGACTTGTATGAAGTTCTAGTCCTGAACTATCGAACAGTCAAGTCCTCAGGGAAACAGTTGCCAACAACCGTCTTCTAGGTAGAGAGAACCATCCGCAGACACGAGAAGCATCCAAAAGAGACACATGGGGCATCCATGTGACGAGATCTTCAACCAGAAGCAGGGCACCAGGATGGGTCAGACAGGTCCGGAGGGCAGAGGGAGTCTGGATCATTGGCAGCTCAGGAATGATAGCTCGACAGAGAGAGGGAAAGAGAGAGAGGGGAAGAGAGGGAAGAGAAAGAGCAGGAGAGAGAGCAGAAGAGAAGAAATAACAGTACGGTCTGGTCACAGTCAAAAAATTTATAATGTAAATGTATATTTACTGTAGAGTGCAAGCAGAGACTCCGGCAGGACTAACTATGACAGCATAACTAAAAGGGAGAGCCAGAAGGAAACACAGACATGAGGGCACCCTGAGATGTAAAGCA
The DNA here is from genome assembly GCF_024256425.1 of Clarias gariepinus. Taxonomy (NCBI): domain Eukaryota; kingdom Metazoa; phylum Chordata; class Actinopteri; order Siluriformes; family Clariidae; genus Clarias; species Clarias gariepinus. The sequence continues at coordinate 2,203,097 of NC_071114.1, forward strand.
ACAAATCACCTCACCGTCAACAAACCTGAGTGATCAATGAGAGTGGGGGAGGACAGCATCTAAACATACTAGTTCACCATAATACTCTACTCTAAGGCTATTCTATTTATAAAAATGCTTAATTAAATAAATAGGTTTTTAGCCTGGACTTAAACACTGAGACTGTGCCTGAGTCCCGAACACTGTTTGAAAGACTATTCCATAATTTCGGGTTTTTTTTTTTTTTAAAAAAAGCTCTGCCCCCAGCTGTAGTTTTCATAATACGCAGTACTGACAAGCAGCCTGCATCCTTTAACCGAAGTAGGTGTGGCGGATCGTAAGACACTAGCAGTTCACTCAGATACTGCCGTGCAAAACCATTTAATGCTTTATATGTCAAAAGTAGTATTTTAAAATCAATCCAACCTAGAGGTGATAAAAGCATGAACTAGTTTTTCTGCATCGTTTAGTGACAATATATTTCTTATCTTGGCAATATTTCTGAGGTGAAAAAATGCTATCCTGGTACATAAATGAATGCATGGATCAATCAAGCAAGCAAGCAGTCAATCAATTAATCAATAAATTAATAAATTAATAAGTGAAGCAATTAATAAGGCTTAAAAGATATGCATGAAGGCAGACTATTCAACTAAGACCATGGACCACTCAGTGTTTATGTTTTTATTATGGGAAATTTACCAGTGGTGTTCTATATATATTATTGTCTCATTCAGATACAAACATTTTGTTACAGAAAGGAGTTTTTAAAATTTTTAATTTTGATAACCCCAAAACTCACCTTTACAGTGTAATTCTAAAACTCTTTCTTTCTTTCTTTGAGGAGTTACTGCAGGTAAGTAATGCATATCCTCTGGCCACAGGAGCAGGATAAAAAAATAAATAAATAAAATAATAATAATTTAGACGACAGGTTTCTGTCGGGTGGCTGGGGGGAGGAGCCTCAGATGCTCTCTCTCTTTTTTGGCGACCTTCATGACGAGTTAGCTCTTTCATGGAATAAGCCTTATTCATCCCATGTTCTCTGTGCCATCAACTTCAATCTATTTATTTAAATATCGTTGATGCAAAGGCGCTGGGTTATATGATGATGTCCCAGATAGAAGAGACGCTTACGGGCTATCTCTCTCCTGGGACATCCTCCCTGAAAAAACACACTGTTTCACCAAGCCGCGTAGACTGACATCTTCCCTGGTGGGGAAAAGCTTTTCCATGGCGGGTTTTGCAGGCTCACCAGGCTGACCTGCTGCACCCCAGGAGGTCGGTGTCTTTGCTCCACCACCACTGGTGTTTCGGGCAACACCAGTCTCCAATAAAGTGTTAGCTCTTTGGTTTTTCCTGCCATGTTTCAGGATGCCGAACATCTAACATTGCCCCCCCGTTTAACCAAGCCGCCGATACTTTTGCTCCTTTCAGAGAAACTGGCAGCGTGGAAACTACTGCCAAGCATATCTCCTTGTGTACTAAGCACTGTAGAGAGAAACTACAGGATGCAGTTCTCACATCACCCTCCGTGTTTCAAAGGCGTGGTCTCCACTTCCGTGAAACCGGAAAGTGCGCATCTGCTGACAGAAGTTGCTGGGGAATGGGGCCATGGAACATGTTCCCCTACCAGACAGTAAGTCAGGCTACTACAGTCGGTATTTCTTGGTTCCCAAGAGGAACGGGGGGCTACGTCCAATTTTTAGATTTTCGCAGGATGTTCCGCTATCTAAAATAAATAAATACAGCTTCAAAATGTTGACTGTCAAAGTGATTGCTCTTAAATCCTACCAAGCGATTGATTTGGGACAATCGATTGAAGGACACTTACTTCATATAGAAATATTGCCACAACACAGGAGGTTCCTAAGGTCGCTTTCGGGAGCGAAGCTTACCAGTATCCATTTGGTCTAGCTCTCTCACCCGCACATATATGAAATGCATGGATGTAGTTCTGGCGCATACGACTCCAGGGCATCCGTATTTGAATTACATAGACGACTGGCTGGCCCAGTCTCAGTAGCTAGCGCTTTGACATCAGCATGTCATCCTAGCTCATCTTTGTTTCTTAGGATTGAGACCCAACGCCACGAAAAGCGTGCTTTTTCCTGTTCAGAGGACAACATATTGGGTGTCACATAAGATTTGATTGTAAGCGGGCACAGCTGTCTCCCGCTCGTGTCAAATCCATTCTCAACACCCTCAAGGAAATCAAGCTAGACTGGAAAGTGACCATCACTTTCATAGATCTTAGCTCTTATGGCAGCTGTATCCACGGTGACACCTTTGGGCCTTCTGCACATGAAAGAATTTTAATTGTGGCTGATAACCAGGGGATTTCACTCTAGGGCCAATTCCCAATAAAGGTTACGCGCCAGGTGCTTCGTACCCTTCTTATGTGGTTCAGACCCCAGTTTCTGACTTTGGGTCCCACTCTAAGTTCGTCTTATCGTCGCAGATGCTAACGACAGACGCTTCCCTCATGGGCTGGGGTGCGGTCTTAGATGACCGTCCAGCCCAAGGGAGCTGGAGAGGCCATCTTCTCGCGCGGCACATCAATTGCCTCGAAATTATGGCTCTATTTCTCGCCCTAAAGCACTTCCTCCAGCAGTTGAGAGGCTACCATGTCCTAGTGCGGGTGGACAACACTATGGCAGTATCATATATTAATCGCCGGGGCGGACTGTGCGCGCGCCGCTAAATAGCTAGCGCACCAGGTTCCTGTCCCTCAGGGCGAATTACATTCCAGGGCATATGAATGTGCGAGCAGTTGTTCTGTCCAGTCAAACTCTGACACACGGGGAATGGAAACCGCACCCCAAAATAGTCAGTCAATCTGGGACAGATTTCAGGTAGAAGAGGTGGACCCCTTTGCCTCGCAAGATCAGCAAATGTCCCCTTTACTACTCTCTGACTCTTCCAGCTACCACGGGTCCGGATGCCATGGCCTGTACATGGCCCTGGTTACGCCTTTATGCACTTTTCCTGATAGCTCTGCTCCCGGGAGTCTTGGCGAGGGTCCATCAACAGTGTTTGCGCCTCTTATTGATAGCGCCCTGTTGGCTGACCAGAGTGTGGTTCTTGGATCTAGTATCCCTCTTCAACGGCTCACCATGGGTGATTCCAATGAGGTGGGATCTTCTGTCTCAGGCGCAGGGGACGATATTTCATCCCCGGCCCGAGTTTTGGAACCTTCACGTTTAGTCCCTGAACGGGACCAACTAAGTCAAGCTGGTCTTTCAGCCAGCATAATTAAGACTATTCTAAGTGCTAGGGCTCCCTCCCCTAGAAGAGCTTATGCACTCAAATGGAATGTATTTAAAAGTTGGTGCATGACGAAGCAGGTAGACCCAGTTCACTGCCGAAATGTTTCAGTGCTGAAGTCTCTGCAGGAAAAATTGTCCTCGGGCTTGTGCCCTAGTACCCTCAGGACGTACGTAACTGGTATTTTAGCCTGCCACAACGGGACCAACTAAGTCAAGCTGGTCTTTCAGCCAGCGTAATTAAGACTATTCTAAGTGCTAGGGCTCCCTCCCCTATAAGAGCTTATGCCCTCAAATGGAATGTATTTGAAAGTTGGCAGTTGAAAGATGCTATTGCCCTCTCCTATGAGGCGCGTGGGCTTACTTCGCCAGTAAAGGAACCAGGGCTCATTTAACCAGGGTGATCGCCTCATCTACTGCACTAGCAGGAGGTATTCCCCTGCAGCGTGGTCCTTTCTGCACACATTTGTTAGATTTTATAATCTGGATGTTCATGCCACTCAGGGCTCACAGGTCCTCGAGTCAGCTCCCCAGATATAGTTCTAAGACCCTCTCAGCCTTGTGCGCACACACTACACAACCTTGGGGTCCAGACACTTGCAGTGCAGCGGCGTTGGTATTCTCTTCCCATAGCGTTTTCACGCAGCATCGAGTGTAGCCTTTGAAAGGGAATGTCTCGGGTTACTTTGCTGTAACCCTGTTCCCTGAAAAGGCGGGAACAAGATGCTGCGTCCCAATGCCGCACTGCCTACGTGACCGGTCATCCGTTCAGACAAATCAATCTGAGGAATGTTTCCGTGTCGCGTGCGCGCGGCTCGTGGGCTGTGGAGATGGACCCAGGTGCAGGTGCAGGTCATGAGCCCTCCAGTCCTTCTGTGGTGCCGCTGTACTGAGAGCGAAGGTGCTGGAGCCGAGATGCAGGATGCGTAGCGTCGCATTGCCGGCGGGGCGTGAGACAGAGCCGTGGTCGTGAAGGCGGAAGTGTTAGATCGAAGCCGTGAAGTCCGTCCGCGATGTCGTCGTGCCAAAACATGAAGCTGAGCCATAGTCGAGGATGTGAGAGCGGGAGTTCAGAGCCGTGTGATCAGTCAGCGAGGGCGTTGGGTTAAAACTGACGCGAAGCAGGGTCGTGGTCGAGAAACGAAAGTGAAAGTTCAGAGCCGTTAAATCCAAGCGTGGCGATAAATCCAAATCGTGAGGCGAGGGGCAAAAACGAGGAACAAAGCGAAATCGGCAACGTGAAAAACCATGAACATAAACGCGAGAAAACTGCGGCAAAACAACAAACAATAATCCAGCGGCGAGACAGCGCGCTGCGCTTCCTTATAAGCTGGATGAAATCAGCGCCAGATGAGAAACCGGTGTGCCGGCGGGGCGGTGCAGGGGCGTGTTAGGAGCAATGACAGCGTGGGAAAACATGGCCGCGTGATGAGAAGTCTGACAGCGTGAGAGAGGAAGTGTCAAAGGGCAAGAGCGGTCTTTGATCAGCGCGAGACGCTGAGAGCATGACATTCCGGTTCACTCCTATTTATAACCTGCAGGTGCGTCCTATCAGATGACGTCACCCGACGGAGGTTATATAAGCCAAAATTTGGTGTGTTTGATACACACATGCTTCACAACTGCCAACATGACAAGATGTTTCCCATAGCATTTTCACGCAGCATCTCGTTCCCGCCTTTTCAGGGAACAGGGTTACAGCAAAGTAACCCGAGACGTATTTAGTGTAGAGCATAAGCAGAGACTCTGGCAGGACTAACTATAACAGCATAACTAAAAAGGAGAGCCAGAAGGAAACACAGACATGAGGGCTCCCTGAGATGTAAAGCAAACAATCACCTCACCATACCAGGTAAACCTTACCAGTTCACCATAACACTCTACGTCCATGAGTCCCTCATAATATGCGGTGCTGACAAGCAGCCTGCATCCATTGATCGAAGTGAGTGTGGCGAATCGTAAGACACTAGCAGTTCACTCAGATACTGCGGCGTGAGACCATTTAATTCTTTATATGTAAAAAGTAGTATTTTAAAATCAATGTAAAATTTCACAGGGAGCCAATGAAGTGAAGATAAGATAAGGGTGATGTGCTCTTATCTTCTGGTTCCACTGAGGACTCTCGCTGCTGCATTCTGGACTAACAGAAGCTTATTTATGCACCTAGTTGAACAACCAGACAGTAAGGTGTTCCAATAGTCCAACCTAGAGGTGATAAAAGCATAACTTGTTTTTCTGCATCGTTTAGTGACAATATATTCCTTAACTTGGCAATATTTCGGAGGTGAAAGAATGCTATCTTGATGATATTTTTTATATGAGCTTCAAATGAAAGACTAAAATCTAAAATCACACTGAGATCTTTTACTGTTGCACTAGATAGAACAGAAAGACCATCTAAAGTTACAGTGTGATCTAAAATCTTGCTTTTAGCTGCATGCCTATGACTAGAACTTCTGTCTTATCAGGATTAAGCAATAGGAAGTTAATTAGCATCCAGTCTCTTATATTCTTTACGCATTGCTTACTTTTAGCAAGCTGGATTTTCTCATCTGGTTTTGCTGAGACATATAACTGTGTGTCGTCAGCATAACAATGAGAACTAATACCATGCTGACAGATTATGTTGCCCAAAAGAAGCATATAAAGGAAAAAGCAGTGGGCCTAAAACTGAACCCTGTGAAACACCAATCTCCACTAGAGAAAATGCAAAATAACCACCATTTAAATCTACATACTGATATCGATCAGTCAAATAGGATTTGAGCCAGGAGAGGGCTGTTCACTTAATTCCTACTTCATTTTCTAATCTGTGAAAAAGAATATCATAATCGATGGTGTTAAAAGCTGCACTGAGGTCGAGTAATTCAAGCATAGTTACACAACCCTGATCAGAGGCCAATAGAAGGTCATTTACTACTTTATCTAAGATATAACGGAATGTCGACTCTAAATATTTATTCACCTGATCGAGTTCTTTTGGAGTCAAATGGCGATCCAATCAAAGTTGGTAACTCTGGGACATTACCGATAAAGCTCTGTGTGGTAGTTGATGTCAATGAACTGTAATGTACTGTTTAAAGTGGTAGCAAGGCGTTATGCGTACATTATTACTATTTCACACTTTAATTGAGACAAGATAGTGATCTGAGATAACTTTAGACAGTGGAATTGTAAATAAATTTCTCATACTTAATTATTAAATCTAAAGTGTGTGTTACGGGGTGCGGAAGACCTTCCCGTTTGGAGATGGCGTGGGATTATTAATTAAAGAACTTAAAAGGAAACAAATGAAAACTGAAAACACAACAATAAACAGAGCTCTGCCGTCTACACGAGAACACATGGGGCTCTGGAAAATAAAACAAAACTAATATCCTCTCAGGGCATACGCACTTACTGAGGATTTATGGAAGAGAGAGAGGATGTGTTTTTATGCAAACTTTATACTTAATCTGAGAGCGCACGCTACATGGCTGCGTGACGCTCTCTTTCTCTCATGTGCGTCTTATGGAGGCAGCGGCTGGGGCTTTGCCTCTGTCTCTTTACTTTCTCTGCACGCTTTTTTTGGCTTTGTCTCTGGTCCTGATACCCTACTGGTGCTACCTAAATGACGAAGTGCGGTGGTATCAAGACCATTAAATAGACAGACCGCCAGGTGCAGCATATTCAGACTGATTGCGGCGTTGCCTGGCAAACGCATGTCTATAAATGGCCGCGCCTTTGTCAGTTCAGACCTCCGGATTCTCAAAATGAATATTAAAATCTCCAGCAATTAACGCTTTGTTTACAGAAAAGACAAGGTTTTGAAATCTGCAAATTCACAAAGAAATTCAGAGTACAGCCCTGGGGGTCTGTAAATAAAAATAAGTGGGATTGACTGAGCTGACTCTTATATTTGTAGCTACACTTGTTATGTTACTATAGAAAACTTTGAATGGATAAAATTTGTGTCCAATTTTTTGTACGAGAGTCAGATTATCATGGTAAATAACTGCGACACCTCCTCCTCTACCAGTTAGCTGAGGCTGGTGTATGTAGTTATATCCAGGAGAACTAGCTTCATTTAGAGCTACATACAGTACTCGTCCTGTTTAATCAAGGTTACTGTTAAACAGAGTATATCAAACTCGTCATCCATGATAATTTCATTAACCATAACTGCCTTAGATGCAAACCATCTAATATTTAACAGTCATAGCTTCAGATCAGAGGCGCTGGCTGCGCATTGCTGTGTGCTCTGAGTTTGTGTTCTCAATGTTAATTAAATTACTAAAACAGACTTACTGAGTCTTTCTATATTTTTGCTTAGCTCGGGGAACAGACACAGTCTCAATATGATGAACCCTGAGTGACTACTCTATGCAGCTAGCAGACGGTTGGTTTACACTGTTTGTCTGTTTTCTGGCCTGGGCTCTGGAATGTCACAGATTAACTAGGCTTCGCCTAAGACTAAGACTATACTACAGGAAATGAGAGCAGAACCTTCCCTAGTGGAATGGTCAACTTCCCCCCCTAACAGGCCAGCTTTGCCCTCAAAGGTCTTCCAGTTATCTATAAAGCCCACCTGGACATCCAGCGGTTTAGCGACTATAACCTGCTGTAAGATATGTTGGCACGTTTCATTGGGATGGGGCCAAAGCATATTATTCATTGGACACCACCTTCACTAGTTTAAACACCTCTGTAAAGTTACCCTTACTAACCTCTGACTGATGAAGGCGTATATCGTTAGCTTCAGCATGTACGACTATCTTAGAGAACCTATGCTGTCCTAGAGCCCTGAGATTACCTGCTATGTCCAGTGCTCTGGCTCTCAGGATATGCCTAACAACTGCCGCTGCCACCCCTAAAGACCTAGCTAATTTCATGTGGCTCAGTATAGAGTCTCCTATAACTAGAGCTCTTTCAGGTTTCTCAGAGGGTGCATTGGTGAAAAGAGCAAACCTGTAGGACACTTGAAGCGCAGAAAAGGTGTGCTCCGGTGCGCTAGCCTTAGCATTAGCTTTGGCTGAATGAGTAATGCCGGATTCGGGGGCTGGTTATCTCCGCCTGCGGCACCCAGACGTTCCGCTACGGGACGCTAACACTGCTCTTGCGCTCTCTAACACTTTCTAAAGTCTGGATGCACTCATCTAATTCTGATATCTTCTCAATCAGAGTGCTCACTAACACACACCTATCAGAAGTCAAATTATCACTAACGACTGAGGAAGAACGTCTAAACATCCTGCACTCCACACTGATCAAGCTGAATATTATCCATTATAGCATACCTGAGTTGGAGTTAAGTTGTTCGGAGCTGAATTCTGTTTGTTGTTCTTAGATGAAAAAACTTGCGCATTCTCTGAAAAGCGCAAAAGCCCAATAGCATGAAAACATAAAAGCTAGTTGCTATTAATATTATTATTGTATAAACAGAAAAGCTATATGATTTAAACGCTGATACAAATGCAAAACATTCGCAGCAACTATACAAATACAGGAAGCTACGTTGCTTCATCTTTAGTGATGAGCTCCAACTCTTTCAGGTTTGAGGGTCTCCTTGCCATCACCCTGATGTTTAGCTCCCTCACAGATTTCCAATTGGATTTAAGTCAGCATTCTGGCTGGGCGAATGCAAAATTTTAATGTTTTTGTCTGCTAATCATTTCTACACCACTTTTGCTGTGTGTTTTGGGTCATTCTCATGCTGAAATCCACTGGTGTCTAAGGTCTAATGTGGTCCTTTTTTATGGTTTGGTTTACTTTGATTAGGTTGCCTGGTCCACTGGCTGAAAAACATAACCAAAACATTAGGTTCCACCACCATGTTTGACAGTGAGGATTGTTTTTTTAAGGGTTGAAGTTTTTTTCCTTTTTAGTGCCAAATGAAGGCTACATTATTGGGGCCAAACAATAAAATTTTTGTTTCATCTGACCATAAAACAGAAGACCAGAAGTCTTCTTCTTTGTCCAGATTAGCATTTGCAAAAGGCCAAGCTGGCTTTTGTGTGCCTTATCTGAAGAAGTGGTGTCCTCCTTGGTTTGCATCCATGGAAACCAGCAGTGTACAGTGTCCATTGAACTGTCTGCCTTGAGATGTTGCCAGCATAGCTTAGATTTATCAGGACACTTAGGACACTTAAAGTATATGGCTATTTATGTACTAACATACATACCTGATGTCACACACACCCGTGCCGCGACTGGCACTAGGACCCGGAAGTAGTACGGTCGCAAAACACGAAGCTGGAAACATCCACGCTACAAAGGGCTAGCCGCTATCACTAAGTTTTTTGATCATCCCGGGTTAGTTCGTGACATCTGACAGTAATTAATAAAATTTAAGTATATATTTAATGTATATGTATTTTAAGTACATTACAGCATTTTTACTGTGTTACAGAGCGGTCTTCAAGAGCTTGCTTGCTCATCAGCTGTACTGTAAGTTGGAAAAATGCGCTTTTCACGAGCGCTCCACCACTTTCCTGGGTTTTGTCATCTCGTCCCAGGGTGTGGCCATTGACCCGCAGAAGCTGAAAGTTGTGCGTCATTAACTTCATCCGGTTTTCCATACCTCACAGCTAAAACCCTTAACCACTTCTCCTACAGTTTCACCCCCCTCTCCCTGCTCCTCCTCCCCGAATCATCGACGGTGGCCCCGCCTACACCGCACATTGGATCCTCGATTCGCACCCTCAGGGCTGAGGCACCCAATACCTGGTCGACTGGGAAGGCTACGGTCCCGAGGAGCGATCTTGGATTCCGGCCCGTTTCATCCTTGATCCCGAGCTTATCAGGGACTACCATCGTCGGGTATCCCCAGGACAGTCAGGAGTCGGTCCTGGACAGGGGGGGGTACTGTAACACACACCTGCGCCACGACCGGCACTAGGACCCGGAAGTAGTATGGTTGCAAAACAGAAAGCATAAAAGGAAAACAAGATGGCGCTTCACATAGCTCAGTCATTGAGTTTACCCATGTCGGTTTAGGCCGTTCGTTAGCCATTCCGTGAGTACTCACTTCTCTTGGGTTTGCTTTATGATGCGAGTGTGTGTTTATAGGACGCGGGTTAAATTTGTGTTTTTCCCTTGCTCCCCTTCTGTCAGAGTCCTTAAACTTAATCGCGTGGTTATCCTGCCTACTTGCTTGCTTCCGCGTTTGAGTTTACCATCCAAGCTACAAAGGGCTAACCACTATCACTAAGTCTTCTAATCATCCCGGGTTAGTTCGTGACACCTGCTGACAGTAATTAATATATAAAATGTATTTTAAGTACATTACAGCATTTTTACTGTGTTACAAAGACATTATTAATATACTATGAGTTTATTTTTATTGCAGCAGTAGCATGCTGTTATACTTCTGGAATGTATACTTTAAATGCAAATACTAAAAAACTACACTGTGTGGTTAATACAAAAATATTTTATTATATAATATAGTACACACAGTCTTCTATAAAACTTTATTGCAACTGTGTTACCAGTACAGTAATGGTGTTTAGGATAATTTACGAATGTTAAATGCAGTTTCTACACTATAACATGTTTTTGAAACACTTTACTCTTGTGAAAAAAATATATTTTAGAGTATTAAAAATATATTGAAATCCTCGATAGTACATTGCAAATATACTAACAAAAAAATATACTATCCATTAATATATAAAAAGTATACTAACATCATGCTTTTACCAAATTTTGAAATTAAACTTTACATATACTTCAAATTAATTGTATTATAGTACACTTATAATGTACTAAAAAATATATATTATTGGAAAATATACTTTATTTAAAAGGTTAGTCTATTTTCCAAAAAATACTTATTTAAACTTTGTTTTTCAGTGTATTTTTGGTATATTTAAAAAAAAATTCTCAAAATATTCAATCTACAAATGTACAGAAAGTATACGTTGGAATACAATTTTTAATATTCAGGAGGTCTCAGTATATTATCAGTTACATTTAAATTTACATTAGTGTCTAATGTGTTGTTGCTAAATCCTATGTACTTTGCTTGTGGTATAATGGCTTCATAGCTCTCGGCCTGTTTTCAGTCTCTGTGTAACAGAATCAACACACCGGGTTTAAACTAATACTGTACCTGTATACTCTAATACTAATGTCTGTCTGTGTTCACACAACAGTTTAAATTTGAATTTGTGTGTTTGTGAACACGTTTTGTTAAACACAAATAAACTAAAGTAGTGCTTTTTTGTAACCTTGTGCGAATTAAATCTGTTGAACTTATGAATAAAATCTCCCTCATAATTATTGATGTAATGCCTTTCGAAAACATGTTATAGTTTAGAAAATGCATGGAGCATTTGTAAATTATCCTAAACATCTTCAGTGTACTGGTAACACATTTGCAATACAGTAGTAGACGATGCAATCTCACATCTTCTCCACACATCACTCACACACCTGGACACTAGGAAAGGGAATTGTGTTAAAATGCTCTTCATCGACTACAGCTCTGCATTTAATGCCATAATTCCCTCCTCACTCACCACCAAGCTGGAGCACCTGGGACTCAGCTCATCCATGTGTCAGTGAATCTTCAATTTTCTGACCGGCAGACCAAAGGCAGTAAGGATGGGCGGACATGTCTCTCAGCACTGGAGCCCTCCAGGGTTGTGTTCTGAGCCCCCTGCTTTACTCTTTGTACACCCACGACTGCGTGGCCACTACAAACTCCACCGCCATCATCAAGTTTGCTGACGACACTGTCGTGGTCGGCCTGATCACAAACGACGACAAGACAGCCTACCTGGAGGAGATTGGAAATCTGGAGAACTGGTGCCAGGAACAATCTCCTTCTGATTGTCAGCAAGACAAAGGAGCTGATAGTGGACTTTAGTACAAAGCAGGAGAGAAACTACCAGACCCCCATCATCAACAGGAGCCCAGTGGAGAGAGTGGACAGCTTCTGATACCTCGGTGTTCACATCACGCAGGACCCGTCATGGTCCTGTCACATCAACACCGTGGTAAAAAAGGCCCGGCAGCGTCTCTACCACCTCAGACGCTTGAAAGACTTCAGACCGTCCTCTAAGGTGCTCAGGAATTTCTACTCCTGTACCATAGAGAGCATCCTGATGGGAAACATCACGACCTGGTTTGGAAACAGCACCATGCAGGACAGATGAGCTCAACAGAGGGTGGTGCGATCAGCTGAGCGCATCATCCACACCGAGCTCCCTGACCTGCACTCGATCTACAGCAAGCGGTGCTGGACTAAGGCCAGGAAGATCGTGAAGGACCTTAGCCATACCAACAATGGACTGTTCTCTTTGTTGCGGTCTCGGAAGCGATTCAGCTCCCTGAAGGCCAACACAGAGAGACTAAGGAGGAGCTTCTTCCCGCAGGCGATAAGGTCTCTCAATCACACCACCACACAGGAGTAATATCTTTTTAAACATTGACATTGACTGGACAATGATGAACACATTCATGCAATACATATTTATATATCTGACCATTGCACATGACACTTTCTCAAGTCACTTTTCATGCATTTTTGCACAGCCATTGCCACTTTAAAATTTTTATATTTTTATTTTTTTTGTCTCCCCTATATTCCTATATTTCTATATTTTGTAATATTTTTTATTATGCCCTTACTTGTACAGTTTATTTTACTAGTTAAATTTTCTTTTGTATTTCTTTTTATTAATATTCATTCCTTATATATAGTTTTTATTTTCTTTTTAAGGTCACTGGCGGTCGTACAAGCATTTCACTGCATATCGTACTGTGTATGAGACAAATAAAATTTAAATTTTGAATTTAGTATAGAAGGTTTTATGTACTGTATGATATAATAAAGTATATTTGTAATAACCACAAAGTGTACTTTTTTAGTATTTGTAATTGGCCAGGAGTATAACAGCATGCTACTGCTGCAATAAGAATATTGCAGCAGTATATTAATAGTATATTAATCATGTATTTGTAACACAGTAATAATAGCTGTAATGTACTTATAGTACATTAAATATATACTTCAATTGTATTAATTACTGTCAGGTATGTACGTTAGTACACACACAGCCAGATACTTTAAGTGTACTAAGTATACCTAAAGTTGTCTCAATTTAGCACATAAAAGTATACTAAATACACTTAAAGTTATGCTTTACTACAACTTCATTACAATTAAAATATATTTAGCACAAAATTAGTATGTCAAAAATAGCACACTTCAAATTAACTAATCATTAATACACTTACATCAATACACAAGGTATACTGACAACTAGTATGGCTGATAGTATACTTAGCACATTTTTTTCACAAGGGAACATCAGTAATTATGGGGCAAATTTTATTTATTTGCACAAGGTTACAAAAAAACAGTAATATAGTTTATTTGTGTTCAACAAAACGTCAGATTGTCCCACAAACACACAAAACCAAAATTTAACCTGTTACACAAAGACAAAGGCCAAGAGCTACAGAGCATTACACTAGAAGCAAAGTACATAAGATTTAGCACTAACACATGACACAATACATTCTATAGTTTAAGGAATGTATTCAAAACTACCTTAAAAAAACATGAAATTTACCTTATGCTGATGAAAATAAAATAATAACGATACCAACTAACGCACACAATGATGCAAAAACGAGTCTGAAAGCTCATGCACATTAGGAAGTAGTTGCATTAAATATAAGCATAAATAAGTACATATCACTGCATGAAAAGAGCTGTATCCGGACAAATATGGTATGGGAAATCCCCGCTAAACTTTAAGTTTGCCAGATGTATGAGGCAGAGTGCTTGGAAAGGTAGAATGCAAAGGAAATTTTGTGAAACGACCAGATACCTCATGTATGTGGATGTATATGGGAATCAGTGAAACTTTCTAGGAATCTTCACAGCTAGAAGTGAGAGGTGATGGCTGTGAGGTGTAAAGGCCTTTCGTATGTTAATGACTAGCAGGAAGAGGTGCTGTCCTTCTTATCATAGCTGTTACTTGTATTGTTGTAGGTGTCCAGCATATTTAAAAGTTTGACACGTCCGAATTATACAATGTTGTTTACAAATGTATGTATTAAAGCGTTTTTAATTCAACATTACAGGAAGCTGTAAGGAGCCTCCATAATTCAGAAATCAACAAACTGGGAAAGGGTTGTTTCTTTACATGCTATGTATGGGGTTTTACATAATCATTTTAAATGTAATTAATGACGCTACTCTCTTTCCACACACAATAACACACAACACAGCTTCGTCAGGCCAAAGAGGATGCCTACAGGAGTGGGGACAAGATCTTGTACAAACAGGCCAGGAAGCTACTAAGAGAAGCTACTCTGAAAAACTGGAAAATCTGTTTTCTGTAAACAATCCTGCTTCAGTGTGGAAAGGCCTGAAAACCATCACTAACTACAAGACGCCATCCCCAAACTCTGTAGGGAATCTGGTTGATGACCTAAATGAGTTCTATTGTAGATTTGAAACACCCAGTCTTACACCACACCCCTGTCCTGACCCTCTTTCTACCCCATCATTATTACCTCTGGCAACCACCCTCTCTTCCCCCCTTGCACTCCAGGTCTGTGAAAAGGATGTTCGCCAGATCTTTCGAAAACGAAAGAGAAGGAAAGCTCCAGGCCCAGAAGACGTGACACCAGCCTGTCTGAAATCCTGTGCTGACCAGCTGGCTCCCATCTTCACACAGATCTTCAACAGATCACTGGAACAATGTAAAGTGCCTTTGTGCTTTAAACGTTCCACAATCATCCCCATTCCAAAAAGAACTAAAATCACAGGACTTAATGACTACAGACAAGTCGCCCTAACATCTGTGGTCATGAAGTAATTTGAAAGACTGGTGTTGGCCTATCTGAGGGACATCACAGGACCCTTACTAGACCCCCTGCAGTTTGCCTACAGAGCAAACAGGTCTGTTGATGATGCAGTCAACATGGGACTGCAGTTCATTCTTCAACATCTGGACAAACCAGGGGTTTATGCAAGGGTCTTGTTTATAGACTTTGCATCAGCTTTTAATACGATCATCCCAGCACTGCTTCAGACCAAACTAAACCAGCTCTCTGTTCCTAGCTCTATCTGTCACTGGATTACCAGCTTTCTGACAGACAGGCAGCAGCTAGTGAGACTGGGAAAAATTCATGTCCACACCACCAATACTGGAGCCCCTCAGGGATGTGTTCCCTCCCCACTGCTTTTCTCCCTCTACACCAATGACTGCACTTCTACAGACCCCACTGTCAAGCTTCTCTAATTTGCAGATGACACCACAATCATCGGCCTCATTCAGGACGGTGACGAGTCTGCTTACAGAAGTCAGGTCGAGCAGCTGGCTGTCTGGTGCAGTCTCAACAACCTGGAGCTGAACACGCTTAAAACAGTGAAGATGATTGTGGACTTCAGGAGGAACCTACCTGCACTTCCCCCACTCACCATCATGAACAGCACTGTGACAGCAGTGGAGTCATTCCGGGTTCTGGGCACGACCATCTCTCAGGACCTGAAGTGGGACATTCACATTGACTCCGTTGTTAAAAAGGCCCACCAGATGTTGTATTTCCTTTGCCAGATAAAGAAATTCAACCTGCCACAGGAGCTGCTCACACAGTTCTACTCAGCCATCATTGAATCTGTCCTGTGCACTTCAATAACTGTCTGGTTTGGCTGAGCTACGAAAACAGACATCAGAAGACTAAAAAGGATGGTTCGGACTGCTGAAAGAATTATTGGCACCCCCTGCCCACGCCACAAGAACTGTATACATCCAGAGTGAGGAAAAGGGCTCGGAATATCACTTGGACCCCTCACACCCAGGCCACCTTTTATTTGAATTTCTGCCGTCGGGTCGACCTAACACTAGGACAGTCAGGCACAAAAACAGTTTTTTCCCCCAGGCAATCTCCCTCATGAACAGTTAAACATCAACTGTCAATAAATATATGTGCAATATTGTGTACAGTACCACAGTGCAATATACTGTATAATACCACAGATTTCAGATATTTATATAACTTATATTATATCTGTTATATATTATATATAACAGATATTTATAGAATCTCACACCCTACTTTTGTTTTCTGTTCTGGAAGCACTGTCACTAAAACAAATTCCTTGTACGTGCAAGCGTACTTGGCAATAAAACTCTTTCT
This sequence comes from Clarias gariepinus, assembly GCF_024256425.1. Lineage (NCBI taxonomy): Eukaryota > Metazoa > Chordata > Actinopteri > Siluriformes > Clariidae > Clarias > Clarias gariepinus. The sequence continues at coordinate 2,219,485 of NC_071114.1, forward strand.
GATTCTGATTCTGATAAGTTTACTTCATGATCAGGCAGTGATGACAAATGTGCTGGAGGAATTAAAGATGACTTTTGCAGATGCAGACCCTGCGTGTATAAAGGGTAATCAGAAATTGTTATTGTAATTATTTTTATGTCCCTTTATTTTTGTCCCTCTAATAATTTAATTTGTTTCTGTCATTTATCTGAATTTTTTTTAACCAGAATATTAAACATTGCAGGGGAAATACTCTTTGTCTCGGCCAGGAAAGTCTCAGCTAAGAAACTTCATTAAGACAGGGGCTAAAAACCAACAAAGATAAGTAAGTCTACAAATTCATCTATGTATTAAGTTCTGTACATCTCTGAGTATTTTTAGGGGTTAACATATGGTGTGTTTTGCAGTTGCTAGAGTCCAGGTGTAGAGTTCAAACAGATGCAGAGAAAGAACCGTGGCAGACTGCAATACTGGAACTGATGTCCGATGAAGAATTAATGCAATTATCTAATCAACCAATCACATGGCATTTGCTTCAATGCATTTAGAAGTGTGGTCCTGGTTAAGACAATCTCCTGAACTCCAAACTGAATGTCAGAATGGTAAAGAAAGGTGATTTAAGCAATTTTAAGCGTGGCATGGTTGTTGGTGCCAGACGGGCCGGTCTGAGTATTTCACAATCTGCTCAGTTACTGGAATTTTCACGCACAACCATTTCTAGGGTTTACAAAGAATCGTGTGAAAAGGGAAAAACATCCAGTATGCGGCAGTCCTGTTGCCTTGTTAATGCTAGTGGTCAGAGAAGAATGGGACGACTGATTTAAGCTGATAGAAGAGCAACTTTGACTGAAATAACCACTTGTTACAACCGAGGTATGCAGCAAACTATTTGTGAAGCCACAACACGCACAACCTTAAGGCAGAGGGCTACAACAGCAGAAGATCCCAGCGGGTACCACTCATCTCCACTACAAATAGGAAAAAGAGGCTACAATTTGCACAAGCTCACCAAAATTGGACAGTTAAAGACTTGAAAAATGTTGCCTGCTCTGATGAGTCTCGATTTCTGTTAAGACGTTCAATTCAATTCAATTCAATTTTATTTGTATAGCACTTTTAATAATTGGCATTGTCCCAAAGCAGCTTTACACAATCATAAGAATTTTTTCTTGAGAGGAACCAGACTCAACAGGGAACCCATCCTTATCTGGGTGAAACAGAAAGCAGAATTGATCTGCATTCATATTGTGTGTTAGTTGGCAGGCAGTTCAGCATAACAGTTGATGTTAATTGATGTTGATATGGAGTCCAGTTAGTTATTGAAGACTCAGGTAGACTTGTATGAAGTTCCAGTCCTGAACTATCGAACAGTCAAGTTCTCAGAGAAATAGCTGCCAACACCAGTCGAGGCCAAAACCGTCTTCTAGGTAGAAAGAATCATCCCCAGACACGAGACCCATCCCAAAGAGACACACGGGGCATCCATGTGACGAAATCTCCAACCAGAAGCGGGGCACCAGGATGGGTCCGACAGGTCCGGAGGGCAGAGGGAGTCTGGATCACTGGCAGCTCAGGAACGACATGTGTAGCTCAACAGAGAGCGGGAAGAAGAGAGAGGGGGAGAGAGGGAAGAAAAAGAGCGGGAGAGAGAGCAGAAGAGGAGAGATAACAGTTAGGTCTGGTCACAGTCATATAATGTCAATTTATGTTTCTCTCTTTCTCGTTACAATAACACAAAAAAAAAACATAAAATAACACAACCTTAGAAAAAAAACAACAGAGGTGGGGTAATTGAGTTACTGTCCTGCAAAAAGGGACAGTTAACAACACAGAAGGATGACATAGAGAAAAACGGAACAGTTTAAAAAGAATAGTGCAAGTGTGCTTATTTTAGTTAATTAAAGTGACAGTAAAGAGCAATTTAAAGCAGTATACAAAATGGAGTACAAATACAGTATGAACAGGATATGTACCTTTTTTTCTTAATTTTTTTCCTGGATTAAGGTAGTGAAAGCACCAATGGTGCATAGAGCATAAAGTAAGAAGTGCAAGTGTGTGATTGAGTGTATGTGTGAGTGTGAGTGTGTGAGTGTTGTGTTGTGTTGTGTGTGTGTGTGTGTGTGTGTGTGTGTTTGTGTGTGTGTGTGTGTGTGTGTGTGTCAGCGCGCGCGCGTGTGTGTGTGTGTGTGTGTGTGTGTGTGTGTGTGTGTGTGTGTGTGTGTTTGTGTGTATGTGAAATGAAGGAGTCAGAGTATAACGGTGGGAGAGGCCGAGGAGCACAGGGGAGGCAGAGCTCCTGGCTTAAAGACTCCTTAGTCTGCTCCCTGATGGTAGCAGACTAAAGAAGCTCTGGTCTAAAGAAGAGTCGGGTGGGTAGGGTCACAGGCGATGTTGAGAGCTTAACGTGTGAGGCGGGTGTGGTAAATGTCCAGGAGGGAGGGGAGAGAGATACCAACGATCATCTCAGCTGTTTTCACCATGTGCTGGAGTGTTCGCCGGCAGGACGCATTGCAGGCGCTGAACCACACAGTGATGCAGCTGGTCAGGATGCTTTCAATGGTGCCTCTGTAGAAGGTGTGCATGATGGGCGTTGGGGCTCCGGTTCTTCTCAGCTTACGGAGAAAGTAGAGATGCTGTTGTGCTTTCTTGGCTAGTGCTGCAGTGTTGGTGGACCAGGAGAGATCTTCTGTAATGTGCACACCCAGGAACTTGGTGCTCAAATCAAATTAAACACAGTATGATATGCAGTGAAATGCTTATAGGACCGCCGGTGACCTGAAGAAAATAAAAACTATATATAAGGAATAAATATTAATTTAAAAAAATAAAATACAAAGGAAAATAAATGTAACTAGTAAAATAAACAAACTGTACAAATAAGGGCATGTAAAAATATCACAAAATAAAGAATATAGGAATATGGGGGGGGGGAATATTTACTGTATATAAAATTTTTTAAATGCTTTAAAGTGGCATTAAAATGTTTTAAAGTGTCAAAGTGGCAGAGTGTCAAAGTGCCATGTGCAATGGCAGATAAACATGTATTGTATAAAGTGACTTATGAAAAGTGACATGTGCAATGGCTTCAGATATGTAAATATGTATTGCATGAATGTGTCCATGATTGTCCAGTCAGTGTCAATGTTTGAAAGATATTACTTCTGTGTGGTGTGATGTGATTGAGAGACCTTCTCGCCTGCGGGAAGAAGCTCCTTCTCAGTCTCTCTGTGTTGGCCTTCAGGGAGCGGAATCGCTTCCCAGACCGCAACAGAGAAAACAGTCCATTGTTGGGATGGCTGAGGTCCTTCACGATCTTCCTGGCCTTGGTCCAGCACCGCTTGCTGTAGATCAAGTGCAGGTCAGGGAGCTCGGTGCGGATGATGCGCTCAGCTGATCGCACCACCCTCTGTAGAGCTCGTCTGTCCTGCATGGTGCTGTTTCCAAACCAGGTCGTAATGTTTCCCGTCAGGATGCTCTCTATGGTACAGGAGTAGAAATTTCTGAGCACCTTAGAGGGCAGTCTAAAGTCTCTCAAGCGTCTGAGGTGGTAGAGACGCTGCCGGGCCTTTTTTTACCACGGTGTTGATGTGACAGGACCATGCCAGGTCCTGCGTGATGTGAACACCGAGGATCGGAAGCTGTCCACTCTCTCCACTGGGCTCCTGTTGATGATGGGGGTCTGGTAGTTCCTCTCCTGCTTTGTACTAAAGTCCACTATCAGCTCATTTGTCTTGCTGACGTTCAGGAGAAGATTGTTCCTCTGGCACCAGTTCTCCAGATTTACAATCTCCTCCAGGTAGGCCGACTCATCATTGTTGGTGATCAGGCCCACCACGACAGTGTCGTCAGCAAACTTGATGATGGCGATGGAGTTGGTAGTGGCCACGCAGTCGTGGGTGTACAAAGAGTACAGCAGGGGGCTCAGAACACAACCCTGGGGGGCTCTAGTGCTGAGAGTGAGTGAGGTTGAGACATGTCCGCCCATCCTTACTGCCTGTGGTCTGCCAGTCAGAAAATTGGAGATCCATTGACACATGGATGAGCTGAGTCCCAGGTGGTTCAGCGTGGTGGTAAGTGTGGAGGGAATTATGGTATTAAATGCAGAGCTGTAGTCGATGAAGAGCATTTTAACACAATTCCCTTTCCTAGTGTCCAGGTGAGTAAGTGATGTGTGGAGGAGATGAGAGATTGCATCGTCTGTGGAACAAGTTTGGCGGTATGCAAACTGTAGTGGGTCGAGTATGTCCGGTAGTGAAGTAATGATGAAGTCTCTGACCAGGCGTTCAAAACACTTCATCACTACTGAGGTGAGGGCTACAGGGCGATAATCATTGAGAGAAGCAGGATGGGGTTTCTTCAGGACAGGAACAATGATGGACTCTTTGAAGCATGTGGGGATCACCGACTGAGATAAATAGATGTTGAATATCTCAGTAAACACAGGTGCTAGCTGGTTTGCGCAGGCTCTGAGGATACGACCTGAGATGCCGTCTGGTCCTGCTGCTTTCCTGGTGTTCACTCTTTTGAAGGCTCTTCTCACGTCATGCTTGGTGATGATGAACGCGTTTCCGGTGCTGGCAGTGTCTTCCTGTCTGTAGCCGTTAGCGCCGCTAGCATTAGCGCCGCTAGCATTAGCGCCGCTAGCATTAGCGCCACTAGCGTCTTCAGCTGCAGCCTCGAAGCGAGCATAGAAAGTGTTCAGCTCATCTGCCAGAGTCACGTCCGCGTTTGTCATACTGGTTGTTGGTGTTTTATAGTCTGTATTGTCCTTAATCCCTGCCACAGGCTCCTAGAGTCACTCTGTTGGAGTTGTGACTCTAGTATCCTCCCGTAGCGCTGCTTCGCCTCTTTCACCACCTTCCGGACGCAGCCTTGTACGGGTCCATATCCCCCGACGCAAGTCCCGTGTTGTAGGCAGCGGTGCGAGATCTCAGAGCGTCGCGGATGGTTTTATTCACCCACCTTTTTCTTTACGATATCATCCACTAATTTCCCGATGAATCACACAACCGCTTCCGTAAACATGCTGACGTCATCATTGGAGCTGTTTCTGAACATGTCCCAGTCTGCGTCATCGAGTGCATCCTGTAACGCGGCCACCGATTGGTCCGTCCAGCGCGCGACCTCCCTCTGAACCGGAACTTCCTGTTTCAGCCTTTGATTGTATTTTGGCATGAGGAAGATGGCGGCGTGGTCGGATTTACCAAACAGAGGGGGAGATTGTGCCTTGTAGCCGTCCTTGACTGTTGTATAACAATGATCTAGTGTCCTTTCACCCCTGGTGGGGCAGGTGATGTGCTGATAAAAGTTCGGTGCTGCGCGTTTGAGGTTGGCACTATTAAAGTCCTTCGCCACAATAAGCACAGCGTCCCGGTGTTGTGTCTGGTGCTGTGTGAGTGCCTCATGCAGCTTGCATAAGGCAGTGTCCATGTCCGCTTGTGGTGGAATATAAACAACGCTGATTATGACCGATGTAAACTCCCGAGGTAGATAAAAAGGACGACACATGATAGACAGTAGTTTCAGATTTGGTGTGCAGGAGCGTGTGAGAGGAACAACGCTCGCGCTGTTGCACCAGCTGCCGTTCACCATTAAACACACGCCGCCTCCCCTTGACTTCCCCAAGTCCCGTGTCCTGTCCATGTGGTGAACCGAGAAGAACTCGGCCGGCTGGATGGCGTGGTCCGGCACCGCTGGGTTCAGCCATGTCTCGGTAAAGCAGAGGAGATTGCAGTCCCAAATGTCTCTCTGGAACTTTATCCTGCCCTGAGGTCATCGAGCTTGTTTTTCAGTGACTGGAAGTTGGCGAGCAGGATGCTAGGCAGAGGTGTGCGGTGTGCACAGCTCTCAGCCTGTTCCTGACGCCAGCTCGTTTCCCTCCGGGCCGCCGCTTCGCGTCGCGTCCTTTGTTCTCCCTCAGGATCTCACTCGGCCAGCTCTGATCCGGAGTTAAAAACATTGAACATTGTACATTGAGTACATTGTATACCAATAGAAACAAGAGTGTCTCTATCATAACTAATGTACTCCATGGTGGTAAGTTTGCCGGTTTTAAAACACTGAAAACTAACTTAAAAGACAAAAACAGAGAAAAGGTGGTCGGAGCAGTCGTGACGGCAGCCGACCTCACCGGCGCCATCTTGGATCAACGACGTCATCGCTACAACAGCTGTAACACTTGGATTTAATTAAACCACTAGTTACCTTGCTACGGGGTCAAGAATCAAAATACGGGTTTTTAAACAACACTTCCGGTATTGCGCAATCAAGACAGGACAAGTAAAGACGCGACACAATAACTATATATAAACCAAACCAACGTGTATTAAACCAACAAACAAACAAACAAACAAACAAGGTGCACCAAAAACCAATATATACAAAATATATACAAATATAAACAAAGTGTGAGATGTATGCGGGTGTGTGAGTGCGTGTATGATTGTCCAGAGTCAATGTTATTGCAGTATGTGAAATGATGCACGGGAGAGATTGGCTCGGCCTCACCGGTATTGATGACAAATCCGGGAGCTCGAGCAACGGAACGAGAGGTGAATTGTTAGTGTCTACGAGGAATAATCCGACCGGGGAAAAGTACTCCTTCAGAATCATCAAACAAACTCTCTCTCAGAATAAACAGCGCGCTGGGTAAATCTCTCCGTCTCGAGCCACTTGCCGGTTCCGGCTTTATACCGGCACACGTGACCCGACGCCGCTTCCGGGTTCGCTCGCGCTGCGATCGCGCATGCTCGCGAGAGCTTACCCTGTGACCAACACTGTCAATGGGGACAAATAAAACCAGATCGGGCAATTTTACGAGCACAGGTAAGCCGCATTAGCTCCTTAATCCCTTTCCCTGTTAGTTAAAATGCCCTTTTATGTGGCTGCGCTACATAGACCCCCCCCCCCCCCAAGCCTCCGGCGTCTGAGGAGAACGTCCGTAAAAGCGCTTTAGATTAACCACGTTCACTGTATCAGTTTTTTGTGGATTGCCCCAAGACATTGTGTACTTGATTGGTCCTTTTTTGGTTTTTATTTCTGCTGGTCCCTCCCACTTGGGCGCTAGCTTGGCAGAAAATCTTTTCGCTACGGAGGAGAGTGGGTGAGTTTTTATCCAAACTAGATCTCCCGGTTTAAAGTGCGCATCTTTTCTCCGGGCATTGTAGTATCTAGCTTGTTTGGACTGTTGTTGTTTTACTCTTTGTCTCACCTCCTCCGTGATAAGTCGTTGTCTGTCCAGTAGTGAGTAGGCGGTGTGATCAGGTGTTGGAGGGTGATTCATGAGCCTTTCGAGTGGCCCTTTTAGTTGCCGACCCAGTGTGAGTTCTGCAGGTGTCTTTCCCGTAGTTTCCTGTTGGGCTGTATTGATGGCGAATCTGAGCTCTGGTAACCATTGGTCCCAGTTTTGGTGATGGTCCCCGACGTATGAAGCGATCATTGTCTTCAGAGTTCGGTTAACTCGTTCCGTCAGGTTCGTTTGTGGGTGGTAGCTCGTAGTTAGCTTTTGGAGGCTCCCCCAGGTTTGGCAGAGGTGTGCCAAGAGCTGAGACGTAAACTGTGGTCCTCGATCGGAAACTAGATATTTGGGGACTCCCCATCTAGTAAAGATCTCCTCTCTTAGAACCTTCACCAGTTTTGGCGTCTTTACATCCCTGAGGGGAAACATCTCCACCCATTTGGTGAAATAATCTACCACCACCAGCAGATATTCATTTTGCCTTTTACTTCGGGGAAAAGGACCCATGATGTCCAATCCCACGGTGTGTCCTGGCTCTGGAACCTCCGTGCTCTGTAGTAGCCCACTAGGTCTAGTGTTTTCTGTTTTATACTGTTGACACACACTGCAAGTTCTCACATAGTGCCAGACGTCTTTCCGCACCGTGGGCCACCATGCCACATTTAGTAACCTCAGCAGGGTTTTTAGTTGCCCCAGGTGTCCTCCCAAGGGATTGTCATGATAGTAATGTAAAAAGTTTTTTATTAATGACTGGGGGACAACTAGTTGAAATTTTTCTCCGTGTCTTACCGGTACCCGGCGATATAACGCCCCTTGGTGATGTTCGAACGAGACCCTCTGCTCCCTTGTGCTTCGTGGCTGGTCATTAGAGAGCAGCTTCGTGATGGTGGGGTCCTCATGTTGGGCTTGAGTTATTTCGCACAGGTCGTTTGGTAAGTCGGATGAACATTTAGAGGTTGTGATGGCGAGACATGGAGCGGTGCCCACTTCTAACGGCGGGGGCGCCCGGGATAGCGCATCTGGTCCCAGATTTAAGCAGCCTTTTCTATGATGTACTATAAAAACGAGCTGTTGTAGGCGTAACGTCCATCGGGTGAGACGAGAGCTGGTTTTCGGGCAGTTGAAGGCCCATGACAGGGCGGCATGGTCGGTAAAGACCTCGAAAGCACGACCTTCTAGATAGTGCCTCTATTTTTCTACAGCCCAGACCACGGCCAAACACTCCTTTTCTGATGTGGAGTAATTCTGCTCAGCTCCTCTCAACGTTCGCGAGGCGTAAGCTACTGCTTGTTCTCCTTCTGCTGAAGTTTGGGTGAGAATGGCTCCCAGGCCCACTTCGCTGGCGTCGGTGTGCAATTGGAATGGCAGATTTAGGTTTGGTTGTATTAGTACTGGTGGGTTTTGAAGTGCGTGTTTGATGACATCCATACTGTTCTGGCATTCTTCGGTCCACTCCCATTTTACTCCCTTCCTTTTTAAATTATTTAATGGAGCTGTTATGTCTGCAAAGTGGGGGATGAACTTGTGATACCAGCCCACGAGACCCAGAAAACGTTGAAGAGATTTTAAGTCTTGAGGAGGAGGATATTCTGCCACAGCCTTTGTTTTCTCTGGGTCTAGCTGCACCCCTTTTTCAGAGATGACATGACCAAGGAACTTCAGCCGCCTTTTGAAGAAATGACACTTCTTCATGTTGAGGGAGAGATTGGCTTGGGTGAGTCTGGAAAATACTGCGTTGAGATGCATTCTATGTTGTTCTAGTGATTGTGAGTAAATAATAATGTCATCTATATAGACGAAGCAATACTTTCCTCTTAAATCCGCCAAAACTTTCTCCATCAGTCGTTGGAACGTTGCAGCTGCGTTTCTGAGTCCGTAGGGCATGGACCGGAATTGAAACAGACCTTTGGTAGTGATGAAGGCGGTCTTCTCACAGCTGTCTCTCTCCATCTCCACCTGCCAGTAACCGGATTGCAGATCCAATGTTGAGAACCAGGAGGCGCCATCCAATGATTCAATGATGTCGTGTATTAAAGGCATTGGATATGCATCAGGTTTGGTTTTGCTGTTCAATTTTCTAAAATCTACACAGAAACAGTAAGTCCCATCGGGTTTAGGTACTAAAACAACAGGTGACGACCATGACGAACATGAAGGTTCGATGATGTTGTCCTTCAGCATCTGGTCGACTTGATCTTCTATAATCTTTTTCTTTAAGGGTGATACTCGGTACCCTCTGGATCTAAATGAGGTGTCGTCAGATAAAGTGATTCTGTGTCTCTCTAATGCTGTTTTGCCCAAGATGTTGGAGGTGGTGCGGGGCCAAGCGGCCATTAGTTTCAGCAGCTCCTCTTCGTTGTCGGTGTCCCATGATGTCACACTTTTTGTGTTTTCCTCCGCACATAGGAGATCATCAGGAGTCACAGGTAAGGCTAGATACAGGTTAGCTGTAGCCGGGAGATGAGGGTGTCTCCTTAGAGCTGACTTAGATGGCGCAGAGTGGGGTTGGAACATTATGAAGGGATGAAAAGTGACTCCCTCCTCTGTTTTCAGCCCGTACTCCCCGCGTGTGACGTCCAAGGTCGCTCCTGTGGCTTTTAAGAAGTCCAGCCCCACGATCAGAGGGTAAGCCAGGTGAGAGTTGCTCATGACGTAAGTGTCTAGCTCACATTTGATCGTGTGCCAGTTGTAACTCAGCCTTCTCTGGGTTTGCGCCTGGTGTGTTTTCCCATCAGCCATCACAAACTTCTGAGGAGAAGGAACATCACACCTGACTTCCCGTTCGCAGAGCTGCCTCCATAGATGTTCCCTCATCAACGTGTAGGAGCTTCCTGTATCGACCACAGCATTCACCTTTCTTCCTTGCACTGTTACTGGAACCAGGAGAAGCGAAGGAGTTGCCAGAGGTTGAGCAATAGAGAGTCCCGCTGCGTGCTTTGAAGGAACTCGCTCACCTGCCTTCTTATGACTCTTTTCCTTGTTGTGCTGGGAGTCCACCTTTTGCCAATAGTCTGGAGCTCTTGCAGTCTTTTTCCACCCTAGAACCTATCTTCACCAGCTGTTCCACGGTGTTCACGGTTCCTCTCAGACATCCTGCCACTCTTGGGTTGATGTTGTTCAGGATTCGACCCACTAGTTCTTCCTCGGAGATATCAGGCTTCCACTTCATACAGAGGGCGCGGTAGTCATAGGCGAAGTCTCTAAGGCGTTGACTGGGCTGCTGTACCAGAGACCTTAAGTTTTCTTCAACTTCTGTGAGGTAGTCATCAGGTAAGAAAGCCACCATAAATGCCTGTTTAAAAGACTTCCAGTCCTTCACCTTGCCTTTCTCTGCCTTCCACCAGCTTAGAGCAGGTCCTCGTAGCACCGTGCTGAGGGTTCCTAACAGTTCTGGGCTGGGCAGTGGTCTGATCTCCAGATAGTTTTCACACTGTTCGATGAAATTAAGCACATCCGCCGTCTCTGAAGCGTCGCCAAAGGCTGGAAACTCCAGGCGGATGGGTGGTCGGCCATAAAAGGAAGAAGAAGAGGGTGAAACTGAGGAGGTAAGCTGGGCAGAAGCGTGTGGTTGGACACAAGGAGGAATGTCGTATGTTTCATGACTGCTTATGTGCTTTACCTTTGCCGTAGATGCTGTGATCGCCGTGCTGGGAGAATGTAGAACAGGAGATTGGGGAGATGCAGGGGTGTAGGCCTTTAACCTTTGGATGGTGGGCGTACTTGTGAGCCGTAGTTTTTTCATCTGGTTTTCCCAGATTACGTCACGTCTCAGAAAACAGTCAGTGACAGCTCTTTCCAGTTTCTCCAGGGCCTCTTGGCAGTAGCGCTCCAGCCCTTCTAAGCTAGCGTCCACTGCGTCCCGGAAACTGGTTTCCCTGTTCAAACTGCTGTTTACGGATTGTCTAAAATCCTGCTCCAATGTGTTCACCTTGTCAGTAAGCGCCCCCATATTCTCCTTGCATTGATTCAGTTCAGTTTGCAATGTATGCACAACATTAATATCAGACACAACATCATCATCATCATCATTATCATTATCATGTCTGTCAGATATATATAGTGAACTAATCAATGAGGTTATTTCAGCTGTAGGCTTACGGCGTGTAACAAATGCATCCTCTACATCCTCCAGCACATTATTAGCTACAGCAAGGTCGGCCTGCACGGCACCACTAGCATTAGCATTAGCAATGTTAGCATCCATTTTGTTCTGCCAAGACACACAAAACCGGAAAATACCCGAAAATACAGATTCCCCGTACGTACGGGCCACCACTATGTAACACTTGGATTTAATTAAACCACTAGTTACCTTGCTACGGGGTCGAGAATCAAAATACGGGTTTTTAAACAACACTTCCGGTATTGTGCAATCAAGACAGGACAAGTAAAGACGCGACACAATAACTATATATAAACCAAACCAACGTGTATTAAACCAACAAACAAACAAACAAACAAACAAGGTGCACCAAAAACCAATATATACAAAATATATACAAATATAAACAAAGTGTGAGATGTATGCGGGTGTGTGAGTGCGTGTATGATTGTCCAGAGTCAATGTTATTGCAGTATGTGAAATGATGCACGGGAGAGATTGGCTCGGCCTCACCGGTATTGATGACAAATCCGGGAGCTCGAGCAACGGAACGAGAGGTGAATTGTTAGTGTCTACGAGGAATAATCCGACCGGGGAAAAGTACTCCTTCAGAACCATCAAACAAACTCTCTCTCAGAATAAACAGCGCGCTGGGTAAATCTCTCCGTCTCGAGCCACTTGCCGGTTCCGGCTTTATACCGGCACACGTGACCCGACGCCGCTTCCGGGTTCGCTCGTGCTGCGATCGCGCATGCTCGCGAGAGCTTACCCTGTGACCAACACTGTCAATGGGGACAAATAAAACCAGATCGGGCAATTTTACGAGCACAGGTGAGCCGCATTAGCTCCTTAATCCCTTTCCCTGTTAGTTAAAATGCCCTTTTATGTGGCTGCGCTACACAGCACACCAACCAATCAGCAACGCCGTGATTCCCTTCACTGGAGGCGAACCAATAGATGAGAACGAAACATAACGCAAGTGAACAAACAAAGCTGCATACCTTGCTAAAGTTGGTGCTCGTTTCATAACTAAACCGTAAGATTAAACCCAAGACTCTGCTCTTGTGACTTTCGTTGATTTAGTGAACAGTACTAGAATAACATCAATTCATTTTCACTTGCCAAACTGTTTGTATGTATGTGTGTGTGTGTGTGTGTGTGTGTGTGTGTGCGTGCGTTCAAGTAGTGTAGTTTCATGTATCGTAGATTAATCAAATAAATTCTCGTTTCTTTATAAAGTACTGTTGTCTTGGTCATGTATTTTAAAGTCTAAACATTTGCCCAAATCTTGTTACCTTGCTCATAATTGCTAAATTCCCTTGTCAGGACCCGGGGCCTTGCGTGCGTTAATCCTGCGGAAGGATCTTCTCACGCTGTCTGGGGAAAGCGTCATCACCTGGTCGATGGGCTGAGGTGGGTGTTTCTGTGTCATGGTGCTATTGTGAGTGTCAATCGGGCAAAGAATGCATTCAGTTCATTCAGCAGAGAGATAGAGCTGTCACATGTCCGCTGTGGGGCTTGTAATCAGTGAGGGTCTGTATCCCGTGCTACAGACTTCGTGTGTCTCTGCTGTCGCTAAAGCAATGGGCAACTTTCTTGGAGTACTGTCTCTTTGCCTGTTTAATCCTGCGAGACAGGTTGGCCCTAGCTGTCCTCAGGGCCACCGCATCTCCAGATTTAAAGGAAGCATTTCGTACCTTCAGTAGTCTGTAGACCTCCCCTGTTGGCAACAGTTTCTGGTTTGCTCGGACCAGTCAGTGGTGCTGAAGCAGTCCTTGAGTGCCTCAGAAGACCCTTCGAGCCACACTTGTATCTGTTTGCAGACTGGTTTGGTCACTTTAACCAGTGGTCTGTATACAGGCATTAGCATGACAGTGATGTGGTCTGAGGCACAGAGGTGGGGGAGGGGTGGGGCTTTGTAAGCTCCGATCTGAGTAGTGTAAACAAGGTCCAGTGTATTGTTTCCTCGTGTGGGAAAGTCTATGTGCTGTTGTATTTTCGGAAACACGCTTTTTAGATCAGCATGATTAAAATCCCCAGCCAAGATGAGAAAAGCATCTGGGTGAGCTGTCTGCTGCTCACTGATAAGCTGGTACAGTTCATTCAGTGCCTCACTCCTGTTATTATTGGAGTTGGGGGGTACATATACAGCCCCGATTAAAATGGCTGAATATTCCCTTGGTAGGTAGAACGGTCGACACTTAATGATCATAACCTCCACCAGAGAAGAGCAGTACTAACAGACCACCACTGCGTCATGGCACCACGTATTACTGATGCAAACAAAAAGTCCGCTGCCACGGGTTTTAGCTGAACGGCGCTATCGGGGATGCTATTGTTGAGTTGTGTTTCAGTAAAAACAAAAACACAACAGTCTCTTACAGTCCTTAGGGTTGTGTGAAGAAGTTGAATGTGGTCCAGTTTATTGTCCAAAGAGCGTGAGTTAGCCAGTACGATAGTAGGAATAGCCGGCTTGTGTGGGTTAGCCGTTAACCTAGCACGAATACCTCCGCACTATCCCCTCTTCTGCTTCTCTTCTCACCACCTATGGCGCCTCCACTCTGGGGGGCGGTGATGGCAAAGGTCTCTGGAGCAGGCCGATGTCCCACAGCTCATCCACGTTTGCAGAGTTTATTTTTAAAACTGTGGATTTACCAATAACTAACAGAAACTCTCGACTGAATGTGCATTTTAAAACAGATGGACGAGTTAAAGACATACAAAAACACTGCGACTTACAAGACAAAAAACACAAAAACACAGTTGTGTTGGGGAGAGAGAAGCCGTAGCATGTACATGTAACATACCAGTTCACCATAATACTCTACGTCCATGAGTCCACGATCCAAGATGGCGGCATGTGTACATGCTGGATCATGTATAATGTAAATGTATATTTACTGTAGAGTGCAAGCAGGGACTCCGGCAGGACTAATTATAACAGCATAACTAAGAGGGGAGAGCCAGAAGGAAACACAGACATGAGGGCTCCCTGAGATGTAAAGCAACCAATCACCTCATCGTCAACAAACCTGAGTGATCCATGAGAGTGGGTAAGACAGCATCTAAACATAACAGTTCACCATAATACTCTACGTCCATGAGTCCCCCAGATCTGCTCCTTTACCTAAGGCAAATCTATTTATAAAAATGCTTGATTAAGCCTGAACTTAAACACTGAGACTGTGTCTGAGTCCTGAACACTATTTGGAAGACTATTACATAATTTTGGGGTTTTATAAGAAAAAGCTAGGCCCGCAGCTGTAGTTTTCATAATACGTGGTACTGATAAGCAGCCTGCATCCTTTGATCGAAGTAGGCATGGCGGATCGTAAGACAATAACAGTTCACTTAGATACTGCGGTGCGAGACCATTTAATGCTTTATGTGTTAAAAGTAGTATTTTAAAATCAATGTGAAATTTCACAGGGAGCCAATGAAGTGAAGATAAGATAGGTGTGATGTGCTCGTATCTTCTGGTTCTAGTGAGGACTCTCGCTGCTGCATTCTGACTAGCGGAAGTTTGTTTATGCACCTAGTTGAACAACCAGACAGTAGGGCATTACAATAGTCCAACCTAGAGGTGATAAAAGCATAAACTAGTTTTTCTGCATCGTTTAGCGACAATATATTTCCTATCTTGGCAATATTTCTGAGGTGAAAGAATGCTATCCTGGTAATATTATCTACATGAGCTTCAAATGAAAGGAATGGAATCTGTTATAACACCGAGGTCTTTTACTGTTTACTTCATGGAACAGAAAGGCCATCTAAAGTTACAGAGTGATCTAGAATCTTACTTCTGTATGCAGTCCTATGACTAGAACTTCTTTCTTATTTGGATTGAGCAGTAGTAAGTTAATTAGCACCCAATTTCTTATGTCCTGCATACATTGCTGAACTTTAGTAAGCTGGTTTATCACATCAGGTTTTGCTGAGACATATAACTGTTATGTTGTCAGCATAACAGTAAAAACTAATACTATGCTTACGGATTATGTTGCCCAGAGGAAGCATGTAAAAGGAAAAAAGCAGTGGGCCTAAAACTGAACCCTGTGGAACACCAAACTCCACTAGGGAACATGCAGAATAATCACAATTTAAGTCTACATACTGATACCGATTGGTCAAATAGGATCTAAGCCAGGAGAGGGCTGTACTCTTAATTCCTACTACATTTTTTAATCTGTGAAGAAGATTACTATGATCAATGGTGTCAAAAGCTGCACTGAGGTCGAGTAATACAAGCATGGTTACACAACCTTGATCAAAGGCCAATAGGAGGTCATTTACTACTTTAACGAGGGCTGTCTCTGTGCTGTGGTGAGGCCTAAATCCTGACTGATACAGTTTATGTATGCCATTTCCATGTAGATATGAGCATAGGTGCTTCAATACTTCTTTTTTTTAGAATCTTAGAGATAAAGGGGAGGTTTGATATTGGCCTGTAATTGGACAGCTGACAGGGGTCAAGGTCAGGTTTCTTAATAATCGGTTTAATAACTGCTAATTTAAAAGATTTTGGAATGGCCTCCGAGTGGCGCAGTGGTAAAGCGCTCGCCCTATCTGTTGACCGCTGTTAGACCCCTGACCGCTGTTAACCTCTCACAGCCAGAGGCCTAGAGAGAGCTGATTGGCCGAGCTCTCTCAGGGGGGAGGGATGAAAGGTACTCAGTGTTCCCACATTAATGACGGCTCTAAAAGCCAATTAAGGGCGTCTGTGAGCTCGCGCTGGCGGAGGGAGCGAATGAGCGAGCAGTTCGAAAAAAATGGTCGGTGACACCACGTGAATCGGAGGAAACACGTGGGGCGGTCTGTGGCTCTCCCGACTAATTGCCGGTAGATGGTTTATGTGGGAGCCTCCAGTGATGGGGTGGAATTGTATACTACTAAATTAGGAGAGAAAATCGGACATCTGTTTAAGAAAATGTATTGGTACAGGATACGGTTCACAGGTTGATGAATTTGCAGAAAAGAAATTAGTTCATTCTCTTTAAGGGGAGTAAAGTATTCTAGGTTCTGATCTGACATGGCTAGTTTAACATCTGCATAACTTACATTGTTTGGTTTCAAAGCCTTAATTTTATGCCTAATATTTACAATTTTATTATTAAAAATCACTAAAAAAGTAATCACTATTGCATGATGTTGTTGTGGAGATTTCTGCAGTGGTCTCATTTCTGGTTAATTTGGAGCGGTCTGTTTTAAAGAGCGTGTATGATCATTATACCAGGGAGTGAGTTTCTTATCTCTAATAATTTTACTTTTAACCGGAGCTACATTATCTAAGGTGTAACGAAATGTCGATTTTAAATATTCAGTCGCCTGATCGAGTTCTGTGGGGTCAGACGGTAATCTAATCAATGTTGGTAACTCTGGGGGATTACTAATAAAGCTCTGCGTGGTATTTGATGTGAATGTACGTTTAGTACGGTAGCGCAGTGCTGTGCGTACGTTATTACTATGAGACACTTGAATTGTAAATAAATTTCCTATACTTAATCCGAAGAATATTATTGAATCTAAAGTGTGACCTGCTTCATGAGTGGGTCCTACTACACACTGATTTACTCCTACTGATACTTCACTGACTGAGTCCAGTATGGACATAAATGCTCTACGCACAGGGTCTTCTGGATTCTCAAAATGAATATTAAAATCTCCAGCAATTAATGCCTTGTCTACAGAAATGACTAGGTTTGAAAGGAAATCTGCAAATTCACAAAAAAATTCAGAGTACAGCCCTGGAGGTCTGTAAATGACAATTAGTGGAATTCAAATGTTAGAGTCAGAATTTGGCATAAACAGAATGAGAACATGGATCCATCATGCCTTGTTACCACTGTGCAGGCTGGTGATGTGGTGTAATGGTGTTGGGGATGTTTTCTTGGCACACTTTAGGCCCCTTAGTACCAATTGGGCATCGTTTAAATGCCTACCTGAGCATTGTTTCTAACCATGTCCATCCCTTTATGACCACCATGTACCCATCCTCTGATGGCTACTTCCAGCAGGATAATGCACCATGTCACAAAGCTCCAATCATTTCAAATTGGTTTTTTGAACATGACAATGAGTTCACTTTACTAAAATGGGCCCCACAGTCACCAGATCTCAACCCAATAGAGCATCTTTGGGATGTGGTGGAACGGGAGCTTCGTGCCCTGGATGTGCATCCCACAAATCTCCATCAACTGCAAGATGCTATCCTATCAATATGAGCCAACATTTCTAAAGAATGCTTTCAGCACCTTGTTGAATTAATGCCACGTAGAATTAAAGCAGTTCTGAAGGCGAAAGGGGGTCAAACACTGTATTAGTATGGTGTTCCTAATAATCCTTTAGGTGAGTGTATATATATATATATATATTGTTTCCATGTCAAATTTTTCATGTCACTGTGTGGGGTAATTAACCTTATTATTACCCTGACTGTAGTATGTGAGAGAGGCAGGGGACTGACTGGGAAGCTCTCTCATTCGGAAGTACAAGATGGCGAGGGTGGAGGTGAGAGGATATTACATCAGTAAAGCAGGAGCAGAAAAAAGCGCACATCTAACTTTATACCTCAATGTGGTTAGTATATCACTCACACTACATAATGCTATAAACCCCAGATCATTCATAACACAGTGAATATATACTGCACTGTACAGTTTCACAGACATATTTCATTCCTTTGTTCTGTGTGAAATAGG